>NW_007255585.1:183290-205973 GCF_000164805.1 Carlito syrichta
CCATTGCAGCCTCGACCTGTTGGGATCCGGCGATCCTTCCGCCTCAGCCTTCCAAGTAGCCGGAATTACAGGCGCGCGCTACCACACCCAGCTGATTTTTTTTTATTTATTGTAGAGATGAGGTCTCGCTGCCCAGGTGGGTCTCGAACTCGTGGGCTCAGGCAATCCACTCACCTCAGCCTCCCAAAGGCGTGGGATTACAGGTTGAGCCACCGAGCTCGGCTGAAAAAATCTTAATTATGTTATTAAAATCAATGAGCACAAGAGACAGCTACTAAAAATCTCACAGCCAAAAAAAAAAACCCTGCACCAGATGGCTTCTCAGCTGAATTCTACAAGATTTGTAAGGAAAAGCTCATACCAAACTTACTGAAAGTATTTCAAGCAATAGAGAAAAAAAGAATTTTCCCTAGATTGTTTTATGAAGCTAATATCATACTTATACCCCAAACTGGCATAAACCCAACAAGTATAGAAAATAATAGGCCAATTTCCCTGATGAACATATATGCAAAAATTCTCAACAAGATTCTAGCAAATCGGATCCAACAACACATTTCAAGGATCATCCACCATGACGATGTGGGCTTGATTCCCAGAATGTAGGGCTAGTTCAACATTTGCAATACCATAAATGTAATTCAGCATATCAACAGGTGTAAAACCAAGAACCACATGACTATCTCAAGAGATGCAGAAAAAGCATTCAACAAAATTCAGCAACCCTTCTTGATAAAAATCCTTGAACACCTAGACACAGAAGGAACATTTCTCAAAACAATAAGAGTCACCTATGACAAAACTACAGTCAACATTTTTCTTAATAGACAGAAGCTGAAAGCATTCCCTCTAAGAACTGGAACAAGACAAAAATGCCCACTCTTACTCCTCCTATTCATCACAGTACTAAGTAAAGTCCTAGTCAGAGATATCAGGCAAGAGAAGAGAATCAGGGATATTCAAGTAAGAAAGAGGAAGTTGAGCTATCCCTCTCTGCAGATTATATGATTTTATACCTAGAAAACCCTACAAAGTCTGTCAAAAATCTCCTTGCACTGATAAGTGACTTTATTAAAGTCTTGGGTTGCAAAATCAAAATGCAAAAGACAGTTACATTTCTATATACCAACAACAAGTAGGCTGAAAACCAAATAAAAAACACAATCCCGTTCACAAAAATAGCCACATAAAAAATAAAATACCTTGGAATCACTTAACCAGAGAAGTGAAAGACTTTTATAACAAGAACTAAAACACTGTTCAAAGAAATCCAAGGATACCAAAAAATGGAAAAACATCCCACACTCATGGACTGGAAGAATCAATATTTTTAAGATGTCCATCCTACTCAAGGCAATCTACAGATTCAATGCAATACTCATCAAATTACCAACATCATTTGTCACAGACCTAGAAACAACGATACAGAAATTCATATGGAAGCAAAAAAAGAGGACAAATAGCCAAAACAATCCTCAGCAAAAGGAACAAAGATGGAGGTATCACACGTCCAGATTTTAAACTATTACAAGACTACAGTAACCACAACGGCATGGTATTGGCACAGAAATAGGCACACAGACCAGTGGAATAGGACAGAGATTCCAGAAATAAAAACACAGTTTCTCAACCAATTCATCTTTGACAAAGCCATCAATAACAATTATTGGGGAAAGGAAACCATATTTAGCAAATGGTGCTGGGAAAACTGGCTACCCATATGCAGAAGAATGAAACTGTACCCTATACAAGAATCAACTCAAAAGGACCTAAATGTAAAACCTCAAACTATAAGAATCCTAGAAGAAAACGTAGAGCCATCCCTTCTGGACACTGGAACAAGCAATAAATTCATGACCAAGTCCCCAAAAGCAAGTGCAACAGACAGACAGACAGGTGGGAGCTTATCAAACTGAAAACTTTTTGTACAGCAAAGGAAATCATCAAGAGAGAAAAGAGACAACCCACAGAATGGGAAAAAAATATTTGCAAGCTATGCACCTAATAAAGGCCTAACACCCTGGATCTATAAGAAACTCAAACAAATTGAAAGAAAAAAACAACCCCATCAAAAAGTTGCCCATTGAAGCTGGACTGGATTTTTTTAAATGTGGTACATATACACAATGGAATATTATGCAGCCATAAAGAAAGACAAAACATATGAACTTTGCAGCAACTTGGATGGATGTGGAGTCGATCATATTCAGTGATCTATCACAGAAACAAACAACAGAGTACCACATGTTCTCACTCATAAGCAGACCTTGAACAATTATAATACTGTAAAAAAGGGATTGGAGGTAGTGGGAAACTGTCAGGTGAGGGGATGGGATTGGCAGTTGAGGGAAACTGCTAGGGAAGGGAGGAGCATATCTCATCAACAAGGGCACCTGCATAATCAACGTTTGTATACCTAACCCTGAATTGTACTCCACATCTTTATAGTAAAAAATATATACATAGTAAAAAAAAAAAAAAAGTGAGCAAAGAACATGAACATGCACTTCTCAAAGGATGACATACAAGCAGCCAACAGACACATGAAAAAATGCTCAGCCTCAATAATCATCAGAGAAATGCAAATCAAAACTACAATGAGATACCACCTAACTCCGGTAGGATGGCTAACATTATTGACTCATTCGCAATCACTGATGTGAATTTACATCATTCCAAATTCTGTTCCTGGTTGTCAATGACGTGAATTACACCTTTGCAAATTCTGTTTCTGAGTGCTGCAATGTTGTCATACATATGTGTAATTATATTTTGCTTGAAAATGAATAGTGAGGCAAGGAGAGAGAAAGTTGAGATAATTATCTGATATCGACTGTGCAATATTGCTATTGATTTACGTAGTTGGTAAAAATTGCAAGTTGGTCATTATTTTGTTGCGATTAGTGTTGCATACTTGTATTTTTATATTTCAGGGCCTTCATACTTCAATGTTAAAAATAATTTACCATAATTATGGAAAATGAAGAAATATATGCTGATGAGATTTCCAAGGTCAAAGGTGAGTCCAGTGCACTTATTAGTGACATGAGACAGATAGTGATGTAATGATGCAATGTAAACAAATTTATATATGTGATATATATTTGGTTTATAATCCAAATAAAAATACAAAGTACAGAATGCTAGTCAAATTAGTGTCAGAGGCAAATATTAGATATGTCTGCAACTTTCAGCTGTATTGTGAAAAAGTGACAATTTCGAAAAGACCATTTATTTCTCTTGTGCTTAAAGACAGAAGTTTGCGGCAACCAGCTTCAGATTTTTTAATTTTCACTCGCTTTCAGTATTAGGAAAGTGAAAAAAATGCTGATCACAAATGTATTAAGTCAAAAAAAAAACAGGGGCTGGCGTGATGGGAAGAAAATGAGACGGTGCTATGTAAACTAGTCCAACCTCCATGGAAAACGGTGTGGAGACTTCTCAAAGAACTAAAAATTGGGATTCCGTACAATCCAGCAATCCCTCTCCTGGGAATATTCCCAGAGGAACATAAATCGCTCTAAAAAACGACACCTGCACACGCATGTTTACTGTCACACGATTCACAATAGCAAAAACTTAACACCAACTGAAATGCCCATCAAAAGTGGACTGGATAAAGAAAATGTGGTAAATTTACATGATGGAATATTATGCATCCATAAAGAAAAACAAAATTATAAACTTCGCAGCAACCTGGATGGAATAAGAGTCTATAATAAGTGATTTATCACAGAAACCAAGATCTGAGTATCACATGTACTCACTCATAAGCAGACCCTGAACATTTATCATAATTATATAAGGGGATTGGCAGTAGTGGGACACTGCCAGGGAGGGGGGGAACACATAACATCAATAAGGGTACCCACATTTTACCTGTACAATGACCACGTACATATCTAACCCTTAATTGTACTTCCCATTTTAAACATTTTTTTAAAAGTGGGCAAAGGACATAAATAGAAACTTCTCAAAAGAAGACAAAAGAGCAACCCACAGATACATGAAAAAATGCTCAGCCTCACTAATCATCAAAGAAATGCAAATTATAACTATACTGAGATACCACCTATTAACCATGAAGAAGAACAAAATCACAGCCTTTGCAGCAACTTGGATGCAGTTGGAGACCATCATACTAAGTTAACTATCACAGAAACAAAGAACTGAATACCACATGTTCTCACTCAGAAGCAGGCCCTGATCACTAGTCCCACTAGCACAAGGGTGGGATCGGTAGATGCTGGGCACTGCTGGAAGTAAGAGGAGGGCACGTGACAACACAGTGGGTACCTGGTCCACTATGTGGGGAGTGAGGGCCAGCTAGAAGCCCAAACTTCACCTGCCTGCAGCCTATTTATGGAGCAAATGCTTACTTGTCCCGTATAACCTTAAAAAAAATTTTTTTTTTTTTAAGGATAGTGGATATGCTGGACAAAGGAATGCTTCACATCCCTGGATGGGCAGCATGAGAGTTTATCACAATACTCAGAATGACATGCAACTTAAAACTTACATATTATTTCTAGAATTTTCCATTTAATATTTTCAGACAATGGAAAGCACAACTGAAGACAGAAGGGGATATTACTGTATGACATTCTCCAGCTGTTTCTTTGATTCAACTTTGCTTCAACTTCATAGCTCTGTGAATTTGGACAAAGTGATTATCTTCTCCAACCCTCATCTTTCAGCTCTGTAAATGGGTAATATCTTCCACAAAAGGGATCCAGATATCAAGATACATAAAACTAGAATATGAAGCAATACACAAATGTAATAGAGAAAATTTTTGTTAATTTAGGGTTAAAAATAATCACACCTTTCTGAACAGGACCTAAACCATGTATGATTTTTAACATTTCCTTTAATCATAACAACCAAAGTAAATTTGAAACTTACCTGCTAACAACATGTTCAACATTTGTCACAGCTGATGTCATTATTTCGGTGGCAAGGCTTTCAGCAAAGCTAGCACCATCTTGTCCAATCCCACTGTCAGCTGCCAAGCTAGTATTGCTCAGCTCTCGCTCTGCTTTTTCAATAGCTTCAGCGACTATCTTCTCAGCAAGCAATGTCTTATTGTCAAGATTAACATGAATTTGAGGGACATCAAGATGAAAAATTCTAGATTTCTGATAGATGCTGCTAAACTTTGAATTAGAAGCTGGCTTAGTACTGGAAAAGTACTGAGAGGAATTTCCAGTGCAATCATGGAGTTCTTTAAAGTCACAATATCTGCAAGCTTGGCTTGTAAGAGGTGACAACTTTTCTGCATAAGTAATCCTGTCTGCTGATTTTCTGGTCTCAGACATTTGGAAAACTGTGGATCCTAAACTTAGCTCTAAAGTGTCATCTACTACTTTCTTAGCATACTCTTCTATAGCATGAATAACATTCTCTCTACAACCATATCCTCCACTTAAGCTGCCTGTACTGTGGTAAACTCCGTGATTTTGTGGGGAAGGTTGAAGAGACTTAGGAAATTCTGGTTCAACATGACACTGATTATCTTCATCAAATACAGATTTTTCAAACAAGCAAGAATCTGTTAAGGATTTCGGCAAGCCAACTAGAGACGCTGTCAGCTCTTTTTTGGCATCTCTTGTTATGCTGTGAGCAAGAGAGACTGACAAACTACACAGTTCAGAGCACTCCTTTCTATATGTATCTTGGGTCCGTTCATAAGTTTGATTTTTACAAAAGTTAACTCCATTTCTTTGTCCTTTTTTATCTACTTCTTGGCAGTGCTCTTTATTTGAGAACATTAACAGTTCCTTGTTTGTTTTCAACTGTGAGCTTTGCACAGGGGACATTATTGAGCTGCACTTCACTTTGGTTGTCTTAGCTGCTTCTTGTAATCCTGATTTAAGAGATCGGTAGGCAAGTCTATTGGCATACTGATCCATTATTAACTCACCATTACCACCTTCCTGTTTTAGTATTTGGATAATGTGACCTGCATATTCATCTGTTACACTTTCACAGCTAGGATACTTATATGTCAGACCTGATGTGCAAGAACTTGGTGGTAGTGAAAGAACAAATGGATCCACTTCTCTTGGGTGTGCTACAGCCTCTATATCCAACTTCTCTTCTGATCTATAATCTCGGTCACCATCAGCATAGCAACTGTTCTTCTTTTGCTTGAAATGCATACAATTTCTAACTTTTGCTATTTTCTCAGCTTCTATAATGACTTCTGCAGCCATATCATCTGCAAAATTGCATAATGTTTGTAAATTTTCATCTGAGTGACTTATAAAAGTAGGAGATACACTTCTTTGACTTTGCACATTTAAGCAAGGGCTTTTAACTTTGAGTTCTTTAATTATTTTACTATCTAAATGGGAAGCTGCCATTTCAGTTGCAAGAGAAATGATCTGTGCAGCTAATGCTTCTGCAAACTTAACTTTCTTCCCTGAGTGCTCTGACTTCTGATCCACCTCTAGATGCTCTTCACCTTCACTACTTTCAACTTCTTCTGAAAGAGATCGCATGAGTTTCAGCATGAACTCTTCTTTTTCTATAGTATTTTGTTCATGTTCAGACAAACTACCAACAGATGAGTTGTGAGGTGTAGAAGGTGGCGTGGCAGGTGAAAATTCTTTGGCTAATTCCCCCTTGAGCTTTTTGGTTAACTTCTTGATATCCCATTCAGAACTAGCCTGGGATGGTACTAAAGGAGTTGATGGAGGAGTATCAGGTATTACATTTCTGTCTCTGATTTTCTGTTTATCTTCCACATGCAAAACATCTACACAGGTAAGCACTGTTGAGGAGAAAGTATGTGAATGTGGAAAGGAGCTTTCCTGTCCAAAGGACAAGTGTTCGAGTGATGTATTATTCAAATTATGCTTTTTCACTGATTTATCCTTAGCAAGTTCGTTCAAATCAGATTTCTGACCTGCCATAGTTAAACAAGATGGTAGTGTCTCTAAAGAAGATCCATGAGTCATAATAGAATCTTTACATTCTTGAACACAATCCTTTCTGACTGAAGGTGAACAGTGAGTTAAGTGATCTTGAGAGTCAAGAAATTTGGGAAACTTTTCAAGTGTCAACTGTGATTCTTCTCCAAGAATAGGCAAGCCTTCCCCGTATACAGCATTTTTGCTTAAATTTGGCATCACTGATTTGCTTTTATCGATGGAATGTTTAATAATAGACTTAGATAACTGGTCAGCAAACATGTCCTTACTGCTGGCTTCACTCCGTCGTGGTGTTGCTTGATCACAATGGGAAAAAGGAGAGGTTTTTCCCTTCACTGATTTGATTACATCATTTGTGTGTTTATCAACTGTTTTTGTAACTTTGAACGATGCCACTGACTCTAAAGTTTCATTTACTATCGTGTGCACCATTGCTGTAGAAAAGTTGTTAATAATCACAGAATCACTTGTTAATTTTGAAGAACTTTGCATTTCAGTATCATCATTAGTTGGTTTTAAATCATTCTGGTTACCTGGATTGTGTTCTGAAGGTAAACAAATATTTCTGAGACAAGCTACTTCCTCTCCTCTATTCTTTGTGATAATATGCGCTTGGGTAGACCTCCCATGTGAATTACTATCATCAGATGATAGATGAGACTTTGCCTGATAAACAGTAGATGAAATATGATATGGCAGAAGGGCACTTCCTGCCAAGGGCACTGGTATAGAAGTAACAATTCCAGAAGTACAAAATAAGGCCTGCTGAACTGTATATTCCTTTTTATAGTCCTGCGTTGGTTTTGTCACCATGATTGCTTGAGAGTGAAAAGAAGGGGAAAATGTGAAGGTTTGTGTTGATGGTACTACACTCTCTGCACTCACATACTTAATGTTATCTGTAGAGACACTAACTGCTGCCTTTGTTGTGAAGGTCACATCAATTTGTGATAGCTCAATGAATGCTTCCTGTATTACAGATTCAGACAAATCTTTTGCATATGACTTCACTACTTTGTCTTCAAAGTCAAATGACCCACACTGTGGAGATGCAGGCGTTGGAGGATATGAGAACTGACACACTTCCATGATGCCTTCAAAAACAAGCTCTTCAGCAAGATCTGCAGCAAACCTAGCAACTGTGTTTGTAAATATCTGTTTCTTTACATACTGTAAATCTTTTAAGGCATTTGATAAAGCTTCACTCACCAAAAAATTAGCTAGGCCACTAATGGCACGTTCTTTCAGTGAAAATGCTTGCTGTCTTCTCAGTTCATTAAATGCCATCTGAAAAACAGATGATGTCAACTTGATGGCTAAGTGGCACAATGCATTGGTACACGAAGAGACTCCTTTCTGTAAGTCTTTAAATGCACTGCCAAAACTTTTTTCCACAAGATCTGTTGCAAATTTCTGAATGCTATCTTTAATTATTAATGATTTATTTTTAGACTTACTTATTTGATCAAGATTTCTAAGCCTAAGAGTTACAGTTTTGTTCTCTCCACTTTTAATACTATTAATGTTTGATAAGTCATTAGTTTGTTGGGCATGAAGAACCGAGTCTAGTACTTCACATGAAATGCTATTTGCATAATCTTCATAGGTGTAATAAATAGCATTGTGATTTTCATGAATTCTATCTGCATCAATATCTGTTTGGCAAAAACATTCAGCTGGAGTACAGCCACTAAGAGGACTAAAAGCAGAGGATCGAATAGGGCTAAACAAACCACTGTCATCCCCTGATGCCTTCACTGGGCGAGGAGAATCTGGAGCATCACACAGGCTCCCATATGGAGATTCTGGTTTACGAGGAGTTGGCTTTTTAACATTAGCTGGGAGAGCTGGACAATCAAATTTGAATTTTTGAGGATTCATACAAGATTTTCCATGTTTTTGCCCTTTCCTTTGCGATGGTTTCCCTTTGACAGAATCTTTTATAAACAGACATGAAGTCTCTAAAGTTTGTTCTAGTTCATCAAACTGATCAAAACTATCAAAAAATTCACTTACTTCTGAGTCTGAATCCTCTATATCATCTTTCATCACAGGAATTTTAGGCAGCTCAAGTTTTGCTTTTAAACTTTTTTGATAACCTTCTTCATCCAAGAAAATAACAGGACTTGGACTTGAGCATTCTGATTCAGAAGAATAGGCAGGAGAAGAAGAAAAAAACGTTTTCTGTATATCACTACCT
Organism: Carlito syrichta; assembly: GCF_000164805.1. Classification (NCBI taxonomy): domain Eukaryota; kingdom Metazoa; phylum Chordata; class Mammalia; order Primates; family Tarsiidae; genus Carlito; species Carlito syrichta. The sequence continues at coordinate 192,426 of NW_007255585.1, forward strand.
TTATCTGAAGCATTAGATGACCTGTAGAAACTCCTTTGGATCCAAGGCTCTGAAATTGATGTTGTGACTGAAGCTTTCACAGAAGGCAGTCCTTTATGTTCCAAAGCATTTATTAAGGAAGTTGAGGGTTTAGTAAATGACTGCTGCTGTTCAGAACTAACCAGCATTCTTAAATCATGGGTTTCCAAATGGTGACCAGTAATAGTTTGAGAAGCAGCATCACACTGGTTCTTTAATGCAGTAATGTTTATTCCTATAGGAAAAGAATACAATTATTAAATTTCTCTTGAACAGAATGTTTAAAAATTAATTTAAACCATGGGATAAACTGATTTTAAAATAAAATGTTAATTTGTAACACAAGTGTCTTCTAAACTATGTTATTTAACAGAAAGACTTACCCCCAAGTAACACTTGAAAGCAAATTTACCCTTAACTAAAATAATTTAATTTTACCCTATATTTGGAGATACCTGGTCTATGAAATGTTTCACATGCTATCATGCATGTTAGAAACATTATTATGATTCTGCCAGCTACCTTTCCCAAAATTTGAACCTAGGGATGTTCCAGACCCTTAAAATAATGACATAAACAGTACTTCAACAGTGCTTCCTAAGTAAGAACAAATGGCAAAACTGAAAATCAGATAACAATGAACTTTAAAAAATCACAAAGGGAATCAGAAGAAAGGCTGAAATGTTTAAATTGGATCAAATTTCAACAAAAATTTCAACTGAACAAGTCTGCCTTAAAACTTTCAAAACTGAACTTTAAATCTTAATTCCCTATTTCAAGAAAAAGTCTAGTAAGAAACAAACCATCACTATATAGCTTTGAAGTCTCTTCTTCCTCTAAGTGCTCAAAGGCAGTGACAAAGTCATCCTCTATGGAAGACACGGACTGGTTAGTATCATCATCATCTTCATTAGCGGCCTCAAGTTGATGCTTCTGATGCAAGAATGTGTCCAGGGTGTATCTTATACCAGTAGCATATTTACTTAGGAGATTAAAGATAAAATCAACTCTGAGTCTTGGTAACGTAGGCGACACTCTCATGACACAAAGCATTCCAGAATGATGACTCTTGGGAAAGATTAAAAAAAAATTTTTTAACTTCAAATACAAAACATATTATCTGGAAGTTAAGCCTAAAACTAATACAATCTCAAAGGAAATAAAAGAAGAAGAAATGCAGGCATCTTACAAAGCTCCCTGATTTTTTAATGTTTAATTCTTTCTTCATTTCTATAATTCTCATTTCCCAGTCTCTTTTTCTCCCAACTTCTCTTACCAAAATTTCAAATTCTACCTAGACTATTCTCCTGAAATGTTATAAAACCTTACACTCTATCCATTCCTTTGAGCAATTATGTGTTCCTGTATTACTGTGTGGTCTCGTGATGTTCCTTATTTAATCATTCACCTATCTCACCGAGAACTATATTGTAAACTGCATGAGGGCAGGAACAAAGTTCTATTTCATTTTATTTTAATCCCTTTTCCTATCATGCTGGTAGATACTATCTTTACTCCTACCACAATAAATGTCCCTTCCTTTTATTTAAATTTCCCAGTATTACAACTTACAATAATGTTTACAGCTTTAAGAATCCAAGTCACCAGATTTTTCCCCACATACTATCTTAAAAAAAAAAAATACTGATGAAAGATTTTGTTTAAAAAACTAGAAATCAAATATAACAGCTAACTCTCTTTTATTCAGGTAAATAATGCACAGTAAATAGGAATAAAGAATCTAATTAAGAAGATAAGCAGTTCTACTTTTATCAGTGGACCTTATAAAAAATACAGCAGGTTTTATACCTGAAATAAGTAATTCAAACTTTAAACTTACTGGTTCAACTGCATAGCGTTTGTCCTCTTAAAATGCAAAAAATTTTACTTTGAAACATTATCAACATAATTATAAAGAACTAAAAGCTGAATATTATAAAACTAAACCACCTGTCTGAAATGGTAACATTTTTGTAAAGAACACATCATCAGACGTCCACTTTGCAAGGAATTTTTTTAAATCAGAAAATGAGTGGAAGTACATTCTCTTTTTTTGTTGTTTTTGGGTTTTTTTGAGTTTGAGTATCATTCTGTCGCCCAGGCTGGAGTGGAGTGGCATGCTCACAGCCATTGCAGCCTCGACCTGCTAAAATCAGGCAACCCTTCCTCCTCAGCCTTCCAAGTAGCTGGAACTACAGGCATGCACCACCACGCCCAGCTAATTTTTTGGTTTATTGTAGAGACGAGGTCTCACCAAGTTGCCCAGGCTGGTCTCAAACCCCTGGGTTTAGGCAATCCTCTTGCCTCTGCCTTCTAAAGTGCTGGGATTACAGGTGTGAGCTACCGCGTCCAGCTTGGAAGCACATTATCTAAAACATATAGTATACTATCTATATAAATTTATAGCTGGCCATAAAGGGGAAATGTCCCTAAGGCAGAAATTGTTCAAAAAATAATACATTCTCAGAAAAAAATTAATATGCAATTGCATGCCATGTATGGAAGTTCATGAGAAAAATGTACTTTATAAGCTATGGCCAAAATTATTGTAAACTTTAGGGATGTCAAGACATATGAGTTGGATTTCTTATGAATCATATTTCCTTGAGATAGCATTTAAAAAACAAAAAAACTCCATCCAAGCACTTAAAAATTTAATACTCTTTATCAAATATAGTAAAATTTGCCCGGAAAACTCATTAGAAATGAATTACAAAAGTTACCTGATTTAGAGGACCACTGCTTACATCTGATGATTTATTTACATCCTTCATACAAATAATTTCATTTTCATTTAAACTGCAGAAGTGGAGTGAATTTAGAAGATCTGGAAGTTCCAAAGAAACTGCAGCTAAATCCTAATTTAAAATAATAACAATAACAACACTGGAGAATAATGCTTTTGTTAAGGTTTCTATAATGTTGGCCCTATCAAGTCCCTACCATATGGAGATCCTGACTTATGAGGAGTTGGCTTTCTAACATTAGCTGGGAGAGCTACTTACAATGTCTACTTGCTAATAAATCTTCTGGCTCATAATAATTAATATATGTCATTTATTATCCACAGATAACTTTTTAAAATTCAAAATAAAATTACTAAAATTAATTAATGCCTATACTGTAGTTTTTAAAACATATCGATTAGCAAGCTATACAAAAAATGTTACAAGATATCTCACACATCCATGACAATTTGGCATTCAATAGTTTTTAGCGATTATCAAACTATAGTGCTTCTGTGTAACTCTGAAGTTATTCACACAGGATTTGGGGCTATAGAATGTACTTCTTAAGATCGTAAGTTTTAGCTTTATAAAATACTGTCTTTTCTTTCTTCTCCAAAGTATTAGATTAAGATTTTAATGAAAATTTTATGAAGATTAAAGAAAAAGAAAGTACTTTGTTTCTTCCTGTTTGCCCTTTTAACTTACATATGTTACCCAGTTAAAGAATTATTAAAGTGTCTGACCTCTTTTAAGATACATGGTTTTATTAGTAATTCTTAAAGAAGAAGAGTACTAGAGTACTCCTCTATTAGGAGACGCTTTACTGCCACAAAAGGAAACATGCAACAACAAAACTTTTAAAAAGCAGCATGGGAGGAAAAGAGAAGTATAACTACCATATCCACAGGTGCTTTAACCACTGTTTATGTAACTGTTGAAGCTTTCCTTTGTTGATCCTAACCTCAAACATCAGTCTTTCTGTAAAAAAACTACCTAAGTCAGACTCAAATTTTTACACTGGCTAATTGTTACTTTTTACAAATCTTATCTTTTAAATTCAACCTCAACTAAAAATAAAATAATTTTTACAGTTGAAGTCAAATTATGAAAACCATTAAAATAAAGAAACAAGCCTTACATTCTATATGCATAGAAGGGAGAAAAAGCCTGCAGTTTGCAACCTTCTCAGACAAGTGACTTGTGGCCAAACCTAAAGCTGCTTTCCCTAAGAATAATACTCAGTAAAAATGCTAAAAGTGAAAATGTTCAAAGCTCACTTACAAGTTGACTTCAAAATGTCACCTTTTAACTTTAAAAAGATACCAGAAGAATTTAGGATAAATTTTGAGAATTAAGGCAAATTTTTCATGGTCTCAAAATTTGTTCAAAATAATCTCTCACAGTCCTTTCCCAGTTCAATAACTTGACCATACCTGTATATGAGCTGCATCTGTCTCTTCATTAAAACCCAGAAATGTGACCTGAGTAAAAACGGAATAAAGTTCTATTAACTTGAGTTTTTAAATCTTATCTGAGACTGGTGACAGAGCTGAGAAACAGGAAAAAACAGACAAAGCATTAAAATACTGACTACTTTAGATAGGATGATTTTTTCAAAGATGATCCAAAAACTCCAGAATGCAGTTCTTGAACCTTATCCACACTTCCCTCACTAGCAAGTTCAATCATCTCTACCCCCAAAACATATTTCAATACATTCACTTCTCTCCAATCCCCCTGCCACCTTCTCATCTGTACCGCTACAATTCTCTCCCACCTGGTCCCATTACCATGCCACTTACCTGGCTATTTTGTGCTTTCCAGAGCAAAATCCTAACTTGGGTTAGCTAACACCTTCAACTTTCCCTTGTTTTCAATCACACACACAGGCCCCTTTTCCTAGCCTGGAACCACTCTGCACATTCTTGTAGAAGAGCTTGACAGTTGCCGGGCGCAGTAGCTCACGCCTGTAATCCCAGCACTTTGGGAGGGAGAGGAGAGAGGACTGCTTGAGCCCAGGGGTTCAAGACTAGCCTAGGCAACTGTATGAGACCTTGTCTCTACAATAAATCAAAAAATCAGCCAGGCATGGTAGCACATGCTCGTATTTCCAGCTACTTAGAAGACTGAGGTGGAAGGATCGCCTGAGCCCAGTGGGTCAAGGCTGTGGTGGCTGTGAGCATGCCACCGTACTCTATCCTGGGTGACAGAGTGAGACTCCTACTCAAGAAAAAAAAGAAAGAAAAGAGCTTGACAGTTGTGCCTTTCCATCTGGATCACTCTTCATTGGATAGTCACATGCCTGGTTCTTCCTCATTCTTTAATTTTTGACTCAAGTATCACCTCCTCAGAGAAATCTTCCCTTAGTACACGCCCAAACGACATCTTCATTGACTCTCTGTATACCATAATGCCTTTCCTTCAACACACTTATACAGAGATTACGCTGCAGAGCATATATAAACTCAATTTCTAAATATCTAATTCATGAGAAAATGTCACAATTATTAAGTAAAGGACAAGGTACATAAAAATGATTTACAGTATGCAATTTCAATCTGATTTTTAAAAACATATGCGTGGAAAATAATACTGGAAGGCAAGACACCAAACCATAAGCAGTGATAAGCAGTAATAAATTCTTCTGGATGACAGTTGCTTTGTTTTGTTTTGCTTTGCTTTGTTTCTCTCTTTTTCACCTTTATTTTTCCCCCAAATCATAAGATAACAGTCACTTTCTTCTACTTTCAGTATTTTTTATTTTTCTACTAAGAATATGTACTACTTTTATAATCTGAAAGAGCATTATTTTTAAAATGTATATTCTCTCTGTATTTGGATTATAGTAAGAAATTTGTTTTTACATTTGAAGATAGAAGAGTAAACTGTAACCAAGTACTATGGATAAAAATATACAATACTTAAATGACAGCAATATTGATGATCAGTTCTCAAGAACCAGGGGGAAATAGCATAAAGTTTAAAGCAACACTGAATACATGTTCCCTTTCTGAATATTCAGAAGTAAGTCAGAACCTTAAATTACTCTAGGATCTTTATTCTGATTAGTTACAGTTATTAATTCACAGAAGCGTTATAGCTATATTCCAGACATTTAGGTAAACTGTTAACCTCTAAGAGTTTATCTTCTCCTCTATAAAACTTAAGGCAATAAAATGTCCCTCCCACAGTTGTGAGATTAATTGGATAATGCAGAGAAAAGTGCCAGGCACATCACAGGCACTCAATAACAAATAGATATGCAAATAACAAACTTCCTTCCTTTCTTAGAAAAGAAACTTAAAAGATTTGTACACCCTAAAGTAGAACGAAAATTGTTTCTATTCTTTCAAGTTTCTTTTAGAGAGAAAAAAAGTTGGTAGAGTACTGAAGATGCCAGGAGGAGTCTATATTTCCAATTGGTCGAGGAAGATCTCTAAGGAATGTGGGTTTGGAAAGGCACTGCAGAAGTAGCTGGAGTGATATGAGCTGAGAAACTGCTGGAAGGCAGAAAAACATAGACTTGCCACATTTGGCCAACAACTGTATAGATTAGGAGTGGCTCAGCATTATCAAAATAAAATGAAAAGGGATTAGCAAAGAAGAAAATAGTCAAGAGACATAGAAATTAAGCTGACACAAAAAGAAGAGGCTCAGGTGGCAGAACACTACAAGCCTAAAAGATATGCTCATCTTCCTATGAAATGATATCAAATAGACATTTCTCAAGGAATATGAAAGAAAATCATTTCATTCCCCAAAATAAGAATACATGTGGTCCCCAAATTATAATTACTCAACTTATAATTTTTCAACTTTATAATGGATTTACCAGGGTATTAAATAATTTCTGATATTTTTGAATTATGATGAGTTTATCAGAACATAACCCCATCATAATTTGAGAAGCATCCATAACTAAGATTTTTCTTAGAACTCTTATTTCAAATAAATTGTTTTAGCATACTCATCAACTTTGAGTTACAATGATCTAATACCACATCTCTTATTTGGCAACATAAATGTGACAATTAACTATGGATATTATACAGGAAAAAAACTTCCTTTTTATAGTAACAAATCCAAACAAAAATTGGCAACACTAGCTGTAGCAGAAAAATAGGCAGGCAAGTTGTATATATTGTCCTCAAGTAATAAAGTATCTTCATTTCAAAGATAAATGTAATAATGATATAAAGATAAAAGTAATAATATATCACTACTACTTATTTTTTTTAAGATGTAGAAGACAATTCAGGGTTAGGTATACAAATAGTCATTGTATAGATAAAGTTTGGGCCTCACTTTGGTCCCCACTACACATGGAGATCAGGTACCCTCACTGATGAAGTGTGCCTCTCCTCCCCTGGCAGTTTCTCACTACTACCAATCCCTTTCTTGTAGTATTATGAAAATATGTTCAGGGTCTACTTATGAGCGAGAACATGTTTGCTTGTGGTATCACTACTTTTTTATTTTGAATCAAACCACTGAATTTAAACAGTCAAGAAAATAACTCAAAAAGCAAGTATAAAAAATGTGCATGTACTTTATGTTTTAGAATAGAAAAATTTAGTATTAAAGTATCAATTACTGAATATGACAGGAATCATCTAATATAGTACTAATATAGTACTGTATGTCCAATAAGTGCACGGATATACAGTACATAAAATGTGCTCATTATATTATATTGGCAATTACGTTACCCAGTATTTAAAACAGATACTTCTAATACATGTAATAATATGTCGAGATTTTAGGCATTTTAACAATAGGTTACGCAGTCCTACAAAGATGCATAAAAATACACTGTACGTTATTTGGAAAGGGTTTAGAAAATAATATGTCAAACCTCAGTTAAATTGGCATGTTCATCCTGCTTTAAACAGTCCTCTGCTGTTATACTGCATAGTTCCTTCTCACTCTGTAATAAAGACTTTACAGACTGGAACACATCTTCACTGAAGCTCTGGAGAAAAAAAAGACATTCTTAATTTATCTAGTTCTAAGACAATGAAAGAGATCCTGAAGATATTTTAGTCTTAGATGGAGAGTCACTCATTCACCAATTAATATTCATTTGGCATCTTTTGATATCAAATGCAGAACTCAATTTAGCTATGAATAATAAAAGCTCCATTCAGTTGAAGAGGCTTAAGTAGAGGTCCATGTGCCCAAAATACATATATACCCCAAAGCCTAGGCATTCAACTCACTGGAAGACCACATAAGACCTCACACCTGGTTTACTTACTCAGATCTTAAACTAAAACTTAACACACTGCATATTTAATTCCCAAGTCTTTGGCAGAATAGAAGCAACAATTTATAAGTGAGATAATGTGGAAGCTATAGTAAGGCACACTAACAACAGTGATTACTTCCTTAACAAAGATGAAGACAAAAAGAAACCTGTAATCCAGAGGATTCCAGATTTCGTGAGCTGAGGGGTTATCACAAGTTCAAAGGAACAGAGGGAGGAAAAAGTCACATGAAGGAAATAATGAGTATTATAGCAGACAACATAAAACACTAATCTTCTTCTACGTTATTCCCCTTCCAGTGATTTGTTCACCTACTCTTCAATCATAAATGTCCTTACTCCCCAGTCCTTCCCTATAGTGAACAACCCATTCCAAGACGCAAGATTTTTCCCATCCCTTAGTCGTAATAAACCTTTCAAAGTTCTGCTGTATTATTTGCATGTTAAGATAATTTAATTCTATATCACAACATATTATAATTACTATACTCACATATATTTGTATTTCCTACCCATTAAAAAAAATTATGTTGGTCAGAGATTGTATTTCATTCATTTTGCTTCCCCAAATTTCAGAACCTTACACTAGATAACTCAGCAAACAGTTGCTAATTTTAATAAATTAAAATTAATGGAAAACGTTAACCTAAGAGAAAAGATACAAAATCAATGAATTCAAGAAAAAAGATGTAATGGTAAATTTGAATTTACCCTATCAATATGAACTTACATTATTTATATATATGAACTACTCTTTTCCATGGAAAGGTCTTAGAATCAATGACACTAAGCAGCACTGAGCATACCCAGCACACAGGTTTTGGTTTCTATATACCAATGACCAATAAAAAGAAGCAGAGCATCCCAGGGAAATGGCTGGTTCCTGGTCTCAGACAGAGAAAGTATTAAGTAAGCCTGGCATACCCAATGTGCCAGAATGCAGGAAAGTGCTCAAAGACTGATTGGTCATTTCCAAAAAACACAGAAGCCAGTTTGAAGGAATCCCCATTGGCCAAATTTGGGACAACAGGGGCATCAAAAAGAATAAAAATGGTAATGGATTGTAACTATTGCATTTTTCTAAATATCTACAAGTCCACTAAAAGAGAAAAATGGGAGCTGTTCTCTACTAAAGAACACTGGCTAATATGGACAAGATGACAAAATTAGAAAACCCTATGTGTAACTTACAACGTAATTACTGATTTAGGGAAGGATCATCAATGTATCCTAAATGTACTGGGTTAAAAGCTATTGAGAATAGGACACTCATACTTGTCTCAAAGTGCCACCTTACATTATTTACTAACTAAAGCAATTACAAAGAAATTATGTGCATTTATACTGGACATATCTAGTGATGATAACCTTAACTACCTGGTCAAGCCTAACATCAACAATATGAGCGTCCTGGTCTGGCAGAGTGGAATGAAGACAATATCACCTTTGAGATGTTCCTGCTGAACCCAATTACAGAAAAATGCAGATGAACTCAGATATGAGGATGTTCTACAAGACAACTGGCCCAGTCTCTTCCAAAGATTTGCAAAGATTTGAGAAAAGACTCTAGACTACTGAAATGTTCTAGAATGGGGAAGACCAGAGACATAATACACAAGAGCAGTGGGTGAACCTTGACTGGATCCTAGAGGAGAGACAAGGAAAAAGTCACAAGGATAGTTGAGACAATTAGGGAAATCTGACTATGGACTGTATGTTAGATGATGTTAATAAATTAATGATTTTCAAAGCAATGGTAATAATGTTGACATACTTAGAAGTGAATTAAAATAAGTCTGCAGCCTACAGAGAGAGAGACAGAATGGGTATGGCAAAATGTTAGCAGACGGTGAATCTAAGTGAAGAAAGGGTGTATCAAGTGTTCACTGTACTGGGTTTTCCCCCCAACTTTTCCATAGGCTTAAAAATATTCAGTAATTTCAACAAATTTCAGTAATTTCAAAACTCCATTGCTTTCATTAATCAGTGGAGGTTTTCCCATTAATTTGCAAACATGAAATCAAAACAGGAGGTCAGGTATGGTTACTCACACCTGTAATCCCAGCACTTTGGGAGGCAGAGGCAAAAGGACTGCCTTTGCTCAGGGGTTAGAGATGAGTCAAGAAACACGGTGAGCCCTCATCTCTACAATAAATCAAAAAATTAGTCGGGCATGGTGGTACATGTCGGTGATTCCAGGTACTTGGAAAGCTGAGGTAGAAGGATCACCTGAGCCTTGTTGAGGCTGTGGCGGCCATGAGCGTGCCACTGCACTCCAGCCTGGGCTAAAGGGTGAAACTCCGACTCAAATAAATAAATAAATAAATAAAATAAAGAAATCAAAAAACATAAAATGTGAAATATGAACTTGAACTGTCAGTATACACTCATGACACTGTGGGAGCAAAGGGCATTTCTAGTACCTAGTACTTGGTTTCTAAATACTTTTCAGGGTTCTTTGAAAAAAGTCAACTCTAGGTCTGAGAAAGAAAAAAATGGGTCAAACTGGTTCATACTGGACCACCAGGATACAATCAGAAACAAGAAAACCATCAAAGAATTATGAGCCTGGAAGTATACAGGCACCAACTTGGAAGGGTTCTCAAGTACCAATTTTGGGACAATTTGAGCAACTTAAAATAAAGAGATGGATGGATGACTATAAATAAACAGAAAACTGTAAAATACAGAACTGTAAAAACACAAGTCCAGAGCAATTCAAATAAATAAGTGAACAAAGGGAAATAAACTCACTCTCCACCAATGGAGGTATCTACTACACCATGTCATTAATCTGAAAAGTGGTAGTTAAAGGGTGTTTATAGGAAATACTATAGTTCATCTAAGGTGAAGAAGGAAAGTCCTTCTTTAAGAAGAATACCAGCTAATAACTATAAAAGGAATGGTAGAATTGGGGGGGGAATCACAATTTTGCAACTCTCGTGAAATAACGGATTTAGGAAAGACTCATCCAGGGATTCCAAAAACATTAGCTATAAGGTTGTTGGAAAAAGCAGAATACTTGCACACAGTCAAGTAGTATCTCTCAAATTATTTGCTAACCAAAAAAAAGGAGAAAATGTACTTTCACAATGGACAGTTCTGGCTGGGTTACTACTTTAGTCAATTGATCGATCTTAACATCGCTGATCACAAGAAAATCTGAAATTCAGTCTTCACATCACCCTATAAAGTACTCTTTCCAAAAATGTTTAGCCTGATCCAATTAAGCCTTTACACCTAACTTCTACTTTATATGAAATACAGAAGAGTGAGGAACAAATTAAGTAACACTATGAGAAAACAACCAAACAAATCTAGATTTAGAACACTATACAAGAAATTGGTCAGGTCTACTCAAGAAGTCAGTCTTGAATTTAAAAAAAAAAAGGAAAAATTACTTCAAACCAAAAGAAATGTAAATCATAACTGCCAAATGCAACAAAGAGCCTAAGATCCAAAACTGGATCCAAAATGGGGGCAGGGAGTGAATTATAAAGGACATTTTGAGAGACTATAGGAAACCTAAGTATGGCTGATTATTAGATATCTGAGAATTTAATTTCTTTTTTTTTTTTTTTAAATTTTAGTCTGGGTCTTACTCTGTCACCCAGACTAGAATGTAGTGGCACAATCATGGCTCACTGCAGCCTTGACCTCCTTGCAGTCAATCCTTCCTCCTCAGTCTCCTGAGTAGCTGGGACTACAAGCATGTTCCAACACACCAAACTAATTTTTTAATTTTTCTATAAAGATGAAGTCTCACTATATTGCCTAGGCTGGTCTCAAACTCTTAGGGCTCAAGCAATCTTCCTGCCTTGGCTTCCCAAAGATCTGGGATTACAGGCAAGAGCCACCATACCTAGCCAATTTATTTTTGTGGATATGCTAACAGTAAATTCTTATGTGAGAGGATATTTGTTATGCCTAGGAGAAGCATGCTGAAGTGTTCAGGAATGAAGAGACATTTTGACCATAACTTTCAAATGGTTCTGCCAAAAAATACACACACACACACACACACACACACACAGCAAACACGACAAAAATATTAACTACTACCGAATATGAGAGGTAGGCATGCAGGTTTATATGTGGGTGTACCATGCTTTTAAGTTTTCTGTGTGTCTGAAAATTTCATAATAAGATGTTAGAAAAAAATTAATGAGTAGAAACTATAGCTATTATTGATTTAACAATATTTAATTCCTATTAAATAGTCAATATATCTCTACCTTTCAATTCAAGTATATCTTTCAATTTCAACATTAGCCAAATTTTTGTCATTAATCTGTACCAAATGAAGACATGAAAGGTGTATATATGTGCATAACTATTTATACAAACAGTATATAATATTTAGAGTCACACACTTCTTTCTAAAAGGGTATTGAAGGATTCAAATAAATTCACATTAAATCGACTGCATGCCTAATATCCATAACATGAAGAATAGCATGATAATATGAAATTCCAGCTATTGCCTAATCCCTTAATTTTGGTAATGTACAGATAAATTTGAGTAAGACAGTACCATGCTTGGAGAACACGTATTTTGTGAATATATAATTTAGTTACAATTATCAACTTAAAGCAATCAGTATAATTTAATCACTGATATAAAGCTAGGCGTCTGAATGTTAACCAAAAAAACCCAGTAAATATGCTAGTTTATAAACAATAGAAACACAAAGAAAACAGTTTGTATTGTACTTTTGCAAATTAAAAAGTGGACCTATTAAACTTAAAGGTAATATGCCTGAAAACATATGCAGCATATTACTTAGATATGTAGATATGTAATTACTGTACTGTTTACAAATAAGCTTACTTTACATTTTTCAACTTTGCAGGCATCTTGTAGACTGAGAAACCATTCCCTTAGAGTTTGCAGTCAAACTGATACATTTCTTAGCTCTCCACAAAAATGAATGACTATATCAGAAACCAGACCTAGAAGCTTATAAGAACACTGACAATTAGAGGTATAAGAACACTGATATTCTGAGGTTTGAAAGAAGATCAGCAAAATAAAATAGAAGGAAGGAAAGAAGGAAAGCAGGAAGGAAGGCAGGCAGGCAGGCAGGCAGGCAAAGGACACACGAGTTACCATAAGAAAGAAGTAAAACAAGAATATCACTATAATGATAGAAGTCAAAGACCGTCTTAAACGTTTAAAGACTGGTCAGCAGTGTTATATAATGCAGAAGATGAAGTACAGAAAAAGGGCTAGCAATGACTGCTAACCATCCCCTAGCTCTACTTTTCCCCTCTTCCTTTAAGTAGTGCTTCCAAAGTTGTAGAAAAGCCAAAAATGTCAAGAAATGGAAGGTTAACCAAATTGTTTTAAAAAAGGTGGGAGAGGGATCTTCTTCCTCAGACTAGAAAGAAGAAACGATCAAGAATCATATTTCATTTGCTCGCCACTGATTACCCAGCATCTAACACAGGGCCCAGCATATGATAAGATCTCAAGTATGTATATTTGCTGAATGAATGAATGGTAAAGCTAAAGGTATATAAGAAAATTTACAC
>NW_007255585.1:205993-206790 GCF_000164805.1 Carlito syrichta
CCAACTACACAACTCTGCCATAAAAAATATGTAAATGAATCAGCATGGCTATATTCCAATAAAACTGTATAAATATTGAAATTTGCACTTGATGTAATTTTCATATCACAAAATACTTTTAAAATTCTTTTTCCAACAATTTAAAAGAAATGTGAAAATTATTCTTAGCTTGCAAAAGTGGATGATAAGAAACAATTGGATTCAAGAGTCCTGGCCAAAATGCATCTCTCTATTTTATGAGACATAAGAAAAGAGGCAGTCCTTGTCAAAGATTTTTGAGTCCTACTCAAAAATCATTTGTGAGTCCTATTCAAAAATCTAGAACATCATGTGACTCAATTAAATTTCACCACAACTTGAAGTATTTTCTCTTTCCAGTGGGACTTACAAATATAATCCTAGGAACTAATAACACCAGTTAGTCCTGATGTTTACCCAGGAACAAAAGAATGAAAAAATCTTTTTTTGTGTGATACTCAGATCTTTGTTTTTGCGAGAGGTCACTCAGTATTACAGACTCTAGTTCCATCCAGGTTGCTGCGAAATTCATGATTTTGTTCTTTTTTATGGCTGTGTAGTATTCCATCACATGTTCTCACTCATATAATGGACGCTGAACATCCAATGTAATACTATAAGAAAATGTCTGACAGTAGTGGGAAACTATGGGGGGGTAGGGAGATGGGATTAACGGTAGCAAATATCTGTCTGGGGATGGGGAAGCACCTCTTATCAATAGGGTGCCTGAATGAAACGTATTTGTATATCTAAACCCTTAACTGTACCCCCACAACATC
>NW_007255585.1:206810-223753 GCF_000164805.1 Carlito syrichta
ACACTAGAGTTCAGTACAGTCTTATTTCTTAGAAAGAAAGGCACGATAATACACAAATGAGAACTCAAAATCTGTACATATAAATTTAGATAGATGAACAAAAACAAATGCCTTATACAAGAAGCTTAAGAGCATACCAATAACTAAAGTTCAGAAGCCCCCGAGGTTAAATGATTAATAGTGTACACACATACCCATTGGGAGAAACTCTAAAACTAAGTCTTAACTTTTTTAAGAAGCTTCAATAAAATACCTTTGAGAACTTAACACAGGGCATTAACAACTCAGTATCTACATTTGACTGCAATACTTGGTCCATTCATTTAAAATCTACTTGCGCTAGATACTAATAAAGATACAGGGGAGACAAGACAGATCTCTGGCCCTCCTAGGTTCACAGCCTTCAGAGTCCTTCAAGGGAAAAAGTTTTACAATAAAGGGTAGGACTGGGAACTGAATTCTAAAAAACCAAAAAATTTAAAGTCAAAAGGTGTAAGAAATACTTAGTTTCAAGTACTTTCTGTAAATCAAACTGGTCATATCAAGAATTGCTAGCTGAGGTTTCCAAGGCATTTGGTTAATACAAATTTACTCGATGAGGAGGTTTACATGTAAAAACAAATTTCAATCAAGTTCCCCATCAGAACTTCAAAAAAGCTAAATTTTAGTGAAAAAGATCTAATTTTACAATCTTTCACTATAGAGATAAAACTGAAGCATGTGAGTGCACATATACATGTACCTCGCTTTAGAGATTTCTACATTTTAAATTTTAGGCAAAGAATTACAATGGTACTCTATTCTGAACTAGAATAAGTCCTAGTGGTCTCTATAACAATAAAATTACTGAAATTGAAACAGTATCATGCGAAATGCTCAGCATGACACAGAAGATTACCCATCTTATCAGCACAAGACAAAGAGTGATACACCAGGATTCAGGAGAGTACCATTTGTGTCTCTATTCTGCCTCTTATTAGCTTTGTGTCCTCTGGGTAAATTGCAATGTCTCTGAAACCGTTTCCTCGATGTTTATAATACTATACTTACCAGATAAGCTTACTGTGAGAATCAAAGGGGAAACAATTTATGGAAGGCACTTTGGCAACTATAAGACACAGGCAGGCAAAAGAAGAATTAAAATATTTACCTATGGACCAAAATGATCAAGGACCAAAATGATCAAAACAAAGTTTAAGTATAAAGATTTATGTGGCCAAAGCAAGAAAATAATCCTTTTGTTTGTCCCAAACCGATTTGCTCTCCTTCCCCCACCCCCCACCCCAGTGTTCTCTTCAACTGCTAGAAACCCACAGAGGCAAATGGACTTGCCTTAGACATCACATAATATATAAAATACAGAGTCAAACTATAAGGGTTCCAGAGAAACAAAAACTCTCAAAGTCAGATACTATATGTAAAGAGGCACCCCTTTCTGAAGGGCAATTTTTAATACTCTTTGGAACCCTGGAAATGGTCCTACTTTTTTGACCCAGAAATTCTACTTCTGGGAAGTCACCAAAGCAAATAATGACCCTGGAGCACCCAGGTTACTAAAGAGAGCTCATAGTGCAGCAAGTGCTTTGCTAAGATATCTATGTTAACATCTCATTTCGTCCTTAAGACCGGCAGAACAGTTCTCCAGTTTCACAGTAAGAAAAAGTGAGGCAAGAGAAGTTTAGCAGTTGGCCCAGGCCCACAAGTAAGTGGCAGAGCTGAGATTCAAACCCCAATTTTCTAACTCCAGCACCAGGGCTTTTGTCCACTTCTCTTTAGTGCATAGAGGTTTGATAAATGGTTCGTCATAATTCATAACAAAAATAAGCAATCTGGATATCAGAAACGAAAGAGTGGTAAAATGACTTTAAATTCGCTCCCACAATGATGCGATGGCTGCCATTAAAAAAACAATGCTGGCAAATATTTTTTCCCAGCATTGTTTTTTTAATGGCGGCCGTCATGACCCCGCAATCCCCCTACTGGGAATAAATCCTGAAGAACTCAAATCACTCTATAAAAAAGATACCTGCACACGTATGTTTATCGCAGCATTGTTCACAACAGCAAGAACCTGGAAACAACCATGCTGCCCATCAAAAGAGGACTGGATTTAAAAAATGTGGTACATATACACGATGGAATACTATGCAGCCATAAAAAAGAACAAAATCATGAATTTCGCAGCAACCTGGATGGAACTAGAGTCTATAATACTGAGTGACCTCTCACAGAAACCAAGATCCGAGTATCACATGTTCTTACTCATGTAATGGACCTTGAACATCCAATGTAATACTATAAGAAAATGACTGACGGTACTGGGAAACAGTGGGGGGGGATGGGATTAACAGTAGCAAATATCTGCCTGGGGATGAGGAAACACCTCTTATCAACAGGGTGCCTGAATGAAATGTAATTGTACACCTAACCCTTAACTGTACATCACAAAACCATAATAAAAAATATTGATTAAAAAAAAAACCAAAAAACAATGCTGAAGTACAGAGGAAATGGCACATCTAACATCACTACTCTGAGCGGACTCCTAACCTTGCCTGCAAGGGAGTCCAAAAAAGAGATAGGAAACAGCAATTACCTTTGCAGCCGCTGACTAAAGTCAACTGAGCAAAGATAAACACTAAAACTCACAGAAGACTTCCCCATGGAAGAATGGACCAACTATCTAAATGAGCTACTCACCCTCAGGTGCCACTCTGAGGCTAAGGAAACAGTTTCAAGGGGTGGGGAGGGCAGAGGGAGAGGCCAGAATGCTCTGAGGCAACATGCTGGGTTTGACAAGGCTAGCTATCTCAGCTCTCTTTGCTGTTCTGTTAATCCTGAATAGCAGACCCAGGTAAAACACCTTTATATTCAAGTTGGAATAACAAAGCAAACAGAATCCAATATGGTACCTATGAAAAAACATTGAAAAGCAAACAAAAACCTCACAAGAATACATATTTTAAAAAAATATATAAGTATGCCCCTCTCATTATCTAACAGTACCTCAGAATTTTTATCACTGCTTAAAATTAATTTTAAAAACTAAGTTTAATTCCATACTTACAGTCTGATTCACTCATGGAATAAATACAATTTACTGAACCCTACTTCTCCACTTTTTAACTTAAACACAAATAAAATACTATCTCATAAAAAAAATCTATTAGAGAATATCTGTGCAACATAAAAACGAGTCTAACATAAGAGAATCCATATAAGTAAATCCAATGTAAAGCAAAGAAAAAAAATCATCTCTGGAAATGATAAGAGAGATGAGAAAGACTAACACCTAGAGTAGGGTTTCTTCAGCATCTTATATAACTAGAGAAGATATAACAAGAGCAAAAATACAGTATTTTCCCCTGGAATACCTTTGTTTTGTGATAAAGTTTTCACAAAACAATACTTTATTTTCTTTGTGTCCTATTCTGAGCAAATAAGCAAGAATCCTAAGCAAAGAAAAACTAAGCCAAAGAAATTGAAGAGAGCCTAGAGCATTTGGGAAAAAAGGAGGTAAGAGACAAGAAAGTTACAGACGAACAAGGTGTTAAAAAGCCAGCTGCTAGAGCTCAGGAAAGACAGAAAATAAAAACACCACTAAACAAACGAAATCCTCTTAGACACAATAAAAAGCAGAACAGAAATTGCTAAAAAAAAAAAAACAATGGAACAGCAAGGAAATGTTAAGAAAAAAATCACAGAAGACAAAAGAAAACAAATTACAGTGATTAGAGAAACAACTATGAAGAATACAGAAAAGAGAGCTACAGGGCATTTTGAATAAATACACATAGCCTCTGATCCTGCAATTTCACGTCTTAAAATGTATCCTACATATATACTTACACAAAATTCACAGAAATGTGGAAGACAGCTCATGGCAACAAAATGAAAAACAAAAAATAGCCTGGAAGTTCAATTTCAGTAAATCATAATACCATCACGTGATTATTACCTAGCTATCACTCCTCCTGGTCAACACAGTGTCGGAGGGCCTAGCTAGAGCAATCGGACCAAAGCAGGAAACAGGGGCATCCAAATTGGAAAAGAGAAAGTCAAGTTATCCTCTCTGCTGACAATATGACTCTGTACCTCAAAAATTCAAGAGAATCTGTCAAAAGCCTTCTTGCACTGATAAAGAACTTCAGCAAAGTCTCAAGGCACAAAATCGATGTACACCAACAAACGGGCAGAGAGCCAAATGAAAAACACAATACTATTCACAACAGCCATACAAATAAATGACATATGTTGGCATCTTCCTAACCAGAGAAGCAAAAGACCTTTACAACCAAAACTACAACACACTGCTCAAAGAAAACAAAGATGAAAAAATTAAATGGAAAATTATCCCATGCTCACGAATTGGAAGAATCAACACTGTTAAGATGTCCATCCCATCCAAGGCAATCTACACATTTAACGCAATACCCACTAAATTAACCAGCATCATTCTTCTCAGACCTGGAAACAACAATACAGAAATTTACATGGAATCATAAACAACCACAAATAGTCAAAACAATCCTCAGCAAAAGAAACAAAGCACAAGGTATCACATTTCCTGACTTTAAACTTTATTATAAGGCTACAATCATCAAAACAGCCTGGTATTGGTACAATAACAGAAATATAAACCAATGAAACAGGGTAGAGATTCCAGAAGCAAATCCTCAATTTCTCAACCAACTCATCTTTGGACAAAGCCTCTACTAACAACTGCTGGGGAGAGAAAAATTTATTCAGTAAGTGGTGCTGGAAAAACTGGCTGACCACACGCAGATGATTAAAACAAGACTCCTACGTATCACCATACAAAAATCAACTCTAAATGGATCAAAGACCTAAACAAAAAACCTCAAACTATAAGAACCTTAGAAAATGCAGGAGACATTCATGGAAATTGGAAATGGCAACCAAGACTCCAAATCCCCATGCCATAAGAGATAAGATAGACAAGCGGGACCTCATCAAATTGAAAGGCTTCTGCAAAGCAAAAGAAACCATCAAGAGAGTGGGGAGGCAGCCCACAGAATGGGAAAAAATATTTGCCAACTATATATCTGACAAAGGACTAACATTTAGGATCTAAAAGGAACTCAAACGGGCCAAAAAGAAAAAAAAAACTAACAGCCATATTAAAACGTAGGTAATCGGTGGCTCAGCCTGTAATCCCAGCACTTTGGGAGGCCAAGGCAAGTGGATTGCCTGAGCCAACGGGTTCGAGACCAGATTCAGCAACCGGCAAGACCTCGTCTCTACAATACATCAGAAATTACCCAGGTGCAGTAGCTCAAGCCTGTAGTTCTGGCTACTTGAAAGGCTGAGGCAGAAGGATCGCCAGAGCCCAGCAGGTTGACACTGGGGCGTCAGTGAGTGTGCCACTGCACTCCAGTCTGGGCAACGGAGTGAGACTCCAACGCAAAATAAAAGGGGGAGAGGGGGCAAAAGATATGAATAGACACTTCTCAAAAGAAGACATATGAGCAGTCAACAGATACATTAAGAAAATTCTCAGCCTCACTAATCATCAAAAAATTGCAAATTAAAACCAGACTGAGATACCACCTAACTCCAGTCAGGATGGCCAGCACCAATAACTCAAAAAACAACAGCTACTGGAGAGGATGTGGAGAAAAGGAAACATTTCTACAGTGTTGGTGGGATCATAAACTAGTACCACCTCTGTGGAAACCACTGTGGCGATGCCTAAAAGATCTAAAAACTGACCTTCCATACAACCTAGCAATTCCCATTCTAGGAATCTACCCAGAGGAACTCAAATCACTCTATGAAAAAGGTATCTGCACACACATGTTTATTGCAGCATTATTCACAATAGCAACAACATGGAACCAACCATGCTACCCATCAAAACTGGACTGGATAAAAAAATGTGGTGTATATACACAATGGAATATTGTGCAATCATAAACAAGGACAAAATTATGAACTTCGCAGCAACTTGAATGGACTTAGAGTCTGTAATACTCAGTATCTATCACAGAAACAAAGAACTGAGTACCACATGTACTCACTCACTCATAAGCAGACCCTGAACATTTATAATAATACTGTAAGAGAGGGATTGGCAGTAGTGGGAAACTGCCACAAGGGGCACACTTCATCAATAAGGGTACCGGATCTCAAACCAAGTCAAGTAGGGACCAAAGTGAAGCCCAAACGTCACCTGTACAATGACCATTTGTATACCTAACCCTGAATTGTACCCCACATCTTTAAAATAAAACAAAAACCTAGAAGTTCATCAATTGAAAAAAATATATAATACCATGACATGATTTTTACCCAGCTACTAGAAAAGAGTTATGTATACACTGGCATGAAAGAGCTGAGGAAGGGGGCTTTAAAAAAAAAATCTACAATGTCAAAGATTAGGCTAAACATGTACTCAGCCTTTGCAGTTAAAATGTTCCCTTCCTGGAAACTGGCAACAGCACTTGCTGGCTAGGTTAAACCGTCTAACAGCTTTTTTTTCGCTTCTGTGAACCACGCTTTCATTGCTTGAAAGGTACCTAGGCTTCCAGGATGTTGCAGTTTAGCCCACTTGCCAGGCTCGGTGGCTCAGCCTGTAATCCCGTGCCTTTGGGAGGCTGAGGTGAGTGGATTGCCTGAGCCCGCGGGTTCGAGACCCGCCCGTGCAACTTGGCGAGACCTCATCTCTACAATAAATCAAAAAATCAGCGGGAGTGGTAGCACATGCCTGTAATTCTGGCTACATGGAAGGCTGAGGCGGAAGGATCGCCGGAGCCCAGCAGGTCGAGGCTGCGGTGGCCAGAAGCAGCCACTGCACTCCAGTCTGGGCGACTGAGTGAGACTCCAACTCAAAAAAAAGGGGAAAAGTCCCAATGTGGTTTAGCCTTTCTTAAGCAAGCCCCTACAGCTAATCAGGGCCTCTTGCTGTGGAACTGTTATGTCCAGCAGGCAAGTGGCCACCGGCCCGGCTCTAATAAAAATCTCTCCTTTTTATAATTTAAACTTCTGGTGTTGAAGTTTGTGAATTAAGCGCTCAGACCCTATTTCAGAGCAAGTTACAGAATGGTGTAAATAGTATGCTTCACTTGTAATTAAAAAGAAAAACATACGTACACAACATGCATATACATGTTTGTGAATACCTAGGAAAAGACATGAGATGTTAACTAATGACAGTGGTCACCCATTTAAAAAGTAGTGGGAGGTTAGATTATTAAAGTAAAATAAGGCAGATCCAAACATGTTCACATTATCCCATTTTATGTAACAACACATGTGTATTTATATGAAGGGTGAAAGCAGGCATGTACAGAAACCTAGGAGAAACTTAGCTTATTCTTTTCAATGCGGAATGGCAAAGTCATAATAAGACCACCTTTTTGGTCAAGGAGTTTGCAGACTGCAAATGTCTGACACCTCCCATCTAGTCTGTCTGCAAATGTCTGTCACCTCCCATCTAGTCCACCACCTGAGGGCATGAGATGCTAATGTCTGGCAACCTCAAAATCTAAGACTCATGTGACTACAATCAACATCAAAGACCCACAGCACTGGACACTCGTTTGGGCCAAAATCCCCTACCCAAAAGGCCTTGAATATACCCATTTCATGATTCTTCAAGGCTACACTTGCCTGAATGTTGGCCGCCTTTCCAATTTGTGAAAGGTGAAAAATAAACTTTACTTCTTTCTACTTTCTTACTTGATTGCAATCTTGCATTATTCCCGCAGCCCTGGCACCAGCCCACCTCGCCTCAGATGACCCTTTCAAAGGGGAACCCCCCCAAAATTATAATTATTTGTTGGAGGGTGGGCCCCTCATAGTATATGTTTCTCCTCCTGGGTAAGTATTCTAGGAACCCAGTGGCATCAGTGTACTATACTACCTAGTGCTATTTGAGAGGCTGTGTTTGGCTTTAGTGAATTTTGGGGGAGGGACATTCTTTCAGTGTGTTTGCCCATTTTATGATGGGTGATTAATGAGCACACCAGCTCACATTTTACGATGGGTGATTAATAAGTACATCTACCCATACCATGCTGAACGTTCAGCATTTTTGACCAAAAATGGCATGACACCCACCCCCCCATTCACCTGATTTGACCCAAGCGACTTTTTTTTGTTTTCCAGAATGAATAAAGTCCTCAAAGGGAAACGTTTTGCCTATGTGGAAGAGGTGAAACAAACAAACAAAAAAATGGCAGAAGCACTGAAAGGCATCCAAATTGATGCGTTCAAAACCTGTTTTGAACAGTGAAAAAAGTATCTTAATAGTTGTACTGCATCAAATAGAGAGTACACTGAAGGCGACTAAAGTTTAAACATGTAGGAACACACAACTTTTTATAAATAAGTTCCAGGGTTTTTTTGGGGACCCCCTTATATATGCAGTATAAAAGAAGATATATACTAGAGAGGTATAGACATTGGTTTTATCTGTATATAGATGCAATTATGAGGTTTTTATTTATTTGCTATTTTCTGAGTTGGAGTCTCACTCCATCGCCCAGGTTGGAGTGCAGTAACACACTCACTGCCACCCCTGCATCGACCTGCTGGGCTTTGGCGATCCTTCCACCTCAGACTTCCAAGTAGCCCAAACTACAGGTGTGCGCTACCATGCCCAGCTAATTTTTTATTTATTGTTGAGACAAGGTCTCTCCAAGTTGCCTGGGCTGGTCTCCAACCTGCGGGGTCTGGTAATCCACTCACCTCAGCCTCCCAAAGTGCTGGGATTACAGGATGACCCACCAAGCCCGGCCTATGAGGTTTTTAAATTCTGTGTATGTATGTTTTGTATTTTCCTGAATAAGCATAAATTCCTTTATACGTTTTTTTTAAAAATCCCAAGTCTTTCCTCTTCTCCTCTAGCCTAAGAAATGTTCACATTTTCATTGATTACTTAACCTTTTTTATATTAGAATCAACCATGCCAAAGAGTTTCTAAAATGCCTTTCTAAAAGTCTTCTACCAACTATACTACCCTCTAGTAATTCTCCTCCTACTCCACTGGTTCTCAGATCACAATACACGAATGAATCAACTTATTTCTAACACACGTTCTCAGATGATCCAGATCTGGTAGGTCTATGTGGAATTTAGAAATCTGTATTTTTAACAGGTACTATATGTAATTTATGACCGAGAAACATTTGTCTGTGTCTACATTAGTCACCTTCCCTAAATTCTTTTATAACTTGTTAACTCAAATACTAGTATTTCCTAACCTTCACTTTTGTCCTTTCTGGTACTTTGATTTCCAAGGATATTAAGCCTCTACCTTTGGTTTAACTATGCAAATAACTCCCTAATTGTTTCAGTTCTTGCACTTAGATTTCAGTTCCGTATAACTAATTTCCTGTTAGACACTTCCAACTACATGTCCCAGTTGATTCAAAATTAGTATGTCCACAAGATGACTAAAACTTTCCCCCCAAACAAACTCCTCCTACACTCTCTATCTCAGTAAGAGGCAGAAACCAATCCCAGTGAGTAGGCCCAGGTAGAAACTGGTCTTTTCCAATGTCTACAGACTATCATCATATCTAGTAAATCACCAAGTCCTGACTTGCCATCCTCCTAAACGTCTCTCAAATCTACCATTTTTCTTCCATCAGCTGAACTGCTACTTATCATGCATCAGCTCAAAAGCCTCCCTCCTTAAAAGCTTGGCCAGTATCTCCTTTATCCCTCTTTGCCCAAATAGTAGCCACCTCCTTCATGCTCCCAAAGAGGTTGGCCTTTAATTCTCTGGTGTCATTGTTTGCATACTTCCCTTCTGTTCTAAGTTCCTTGAGGACAAAAGTATTTTATGTATTTATATTTTAACATCTGCTAAACTAATTTTGACATAGGCATTCAAACATCTGCTAAACTAAAAAATAAAAAGTAACTTATTTAAAGAACAAAGTATTTAAAGATACTCAAGTGGATATGTCCACATTTAATGAGTTTGTAAAAATACATTTAAGTTTCTAATAATTTCTGTTATAATTTCTGTGATTGTATCTACAATAAATAATCCAAATACACATTTTAACCAAATGCCAATGACTAAGTGCTAAAAATTAATATTCTGTTGACTATACCTACAGAAAAACAGGACAAAATATATGTGAAACATTGGTTTTCAAACATTTGACAACCAGTAATGTAGGACTATAATCTCTGAGAGACGGGAAACACAGGCTGCCAGCCACTTTCAGGTTATAACACAAGGACAGGAAAGCCAATCAGTATGGCAGTCTCACTGAGTTTTGGACAGATCAGTTTGGGGAGATCAAGGTGGCTAAAATTTACGGAGGACAATGCTGGAAGGAGAGTGCAAAAGAAGAGAAAACTCTAGAGATCTGCAGATGGGTTCTCCCAGGACCCCTAGTCAAATACCAATCTGTACAGAGTATCTGAGGCTAGGAAAATAAATAGCAATAGGTGAAACATTACCTGGAGTTAGACAGGGTTTGAAATAGTTTGCACTCTCACTAAAGTGGAAAATCTTTGTAATATCAGGCAGTGGATAGACTTCTCAGTAGAAAGCACTACACTAACAGCTCTTCTAGACTCACACTTATAAAGTCGAAAAGCAAGTCTCAATCCAATAGACTCCAAATAATCTACCTGTGCACCCAACTAAATTCAGCCCATTTAAGGAAAATAACAAATCAAGCAAGCAATAGTATAAACTCAATGGCTGGGATACAATAAAAAAATTACCAGGTATGCAAAGAAAGAGAAAAACAAAAAGTCAATAAATACAGATTGAGAGATGACAGAAATGATGGTATGAACAGAAAAGGATTATAACTATGGTATAAATATGTTCCACAAACTCAAAAAGGGAGAAGAAAAAATGATCGTGACAAGGACAGAAACAGAATAAAAGACATTAAAACTAAATTTTTAGGGATGAAAATTAAATATATCTCAAATGAAAAGCATACCATATGCAATAAACGGCAGCTTAAAAGCTAGACAAGAAAAGTTCAGTGGCACTGCAATAGGAACTATCCAAAATGAAACACAGAGAGAAGAAACATAAAAATAAAGAAATCCAGAGCATTAGTTACATATTAAGCACTGTAAAAGATGAGTAACTGGAGTCCCAAAAAGAGGGTGTGTGTGTTGGGGAGAAGAGGAGAAAAAAATATTTAAAGAAAAAATGACCCAGAATTTCCCAAATTTGATGAAAATCAAACTAATTCAAGGAAGCTCAGCAATCCCAAGAATAAACATAAAACCACAACAAGGCACACCATGACCAAATTGCTGAAAACCAGTGATAAAGTACATTTGTAAAGTGACTAGAAAAAAAGGTAAACAAAACAAAGGACAGCAGACCTATGCAAACCAGAAAACAAGACAATGGAGCAGACATCTTTAAAGCACTGAGGGGGGGGAAGTGTCAACCCAGATATCCACATAGTCAGTGAAAATATTCAAATTTTGAAATATTTCAAATATTAAGGTAAGATAAATGTATTCAGACTAATAAGAGCTGTGAGAATTCACCATCAACTAACCACCACTAGAGTTACTGTAGAAAGAAATTCTTCAGGCAAAGAAAAACAGATCAGATGGAAATGTGGATTTACACAAAGAAGTAAAGAGTGCCTGAAACGGTAAACACAAAGAAAAAAGAAAAGTTATCTTCTCATATTTAAGTCTCCTTTAAAAAATAAGTGATTAAAAATAACAAATTGTATTATAAGGTTTACAACAGAGATGTAAGTAAAATATATGACAAATTAGCATGAAGAATGAAGCAGGTAGGAGATTTAAAAAATACTGTTGTACAGTTTCTACATTATATATGAAATGATATTACTTCAAGAAGACTGTGATAAGCTTAAAAAGTTGTCTTGTAAACCCTAGAGCAATCACTAGAAAAATAAAACATAATATCTACTAGGTGAACAGCTAAACAAAGATGATATTATCCCCCTTTCTGCAGATATGGAAGCTAAGGTTCCTTCCTTGGGTATAAACCTGTTGTTTGACTTACAAAATCTAAACATAC
Source organism: Carlito syrichta (assembly GCF_000164805.1). Taxonomy (NCBI): domain Eukaryota; kingdom Metazoa; phylum Chordata; class Mammalia; order Primates; family Tarsiidae; genus Carlito; species Carlito syrichta. Next base: position 218,827 of record NW_007255585.1, read on the forward strand.
TACAGATATGGGTTACTAATGTTTTTGTCTTTCAAAACAATAAATCATATTAAAAAAATTTTGAGTATGTCCTAATAAGTATTAAAACATTTGCTTCTTTTACTTTTACTTTTTAATCCTAAATCAACCTCATTCTTGCAATTCACAATATACATATTGTTCTTACCACTATAGGGTTTCTCAGCCTCAGCATGACTGACATTTTCAACCACGTAAGTCTTTGTTGTAGGGGCTGTCTGTGCATTACAAGACATTTAGCAGCAACCCCTGGCCTCTGCTCATTAGATGGCAGTAGCACCCACCCAGTTGTGATAATCAAAACTGTTCAAATATTGCCAACACTCCCTTGGGGGCAAAACTGCCACTGCTCTATTTTGGCACTTGAGACTATAGTGCCTTATGTTAACAGTTAAACGTATACAAATCTAGGTCCTACACTGCACTGTAAGTATTAACAGCATTCAACACATATATTCACCAAGTGTCTAAGTAACAGTGATTGAGTGATTAATCCCTGCCCTCAAGAACTTACATTCTACTACTATGCCTCACACATCTCTGTATTTCCCAAAGGCCTTACTCATAATAAACAATCATGTACTTATTGAGTTGGACAAGCTGTAAGGTGAAGGGAAATTTTGTCAAGGATATGAATTTCAGAGGGGTCTTTGGTGGCAAAAGCAACATCACTAAATAGAAAATAGGGCCACCTACCTAGTGACTTTTGCAAAATTTAATCCAGGGATATTTGTTTCTCCATCTTTGTTTTCTCAAACATTCACAGAAAAAAATTATGGTTTTTCAACTGCATTCCAAGTTGGGGTCCACTTCTAAAGTATGTCTGAGCCCAACACTGATATTTAAAGTAACAACATGGGCCCAGTTGACAAAGTACTAAGTACGAAGTGCTACTGACTTCAAAATTACAAACATAACTTAAGAAAAACACATACAAAAACTAAAATCTTGAGGCTGTGCTTTCAACGTTAATAAACTGCCTAGAAGTTGAAGTAATTTTCTTAATCTTATATATAGTCCTATTTTCAAGATTATAATTTTTTGAGTGTCACTCTGTTACCCAGGCTGGTGTGCAATTGCACACTCACGGCCACTGTAGGCTTGACCTGCTGGGCTCAGGCGACCCTTATATCTCAGTCTTCCAAGTAGCTGGAACTACAGGTGTGCTCCACCACACCCACTTAATTTTTTTTATTTATTATAGTCATGAGGTCTCGCCATTGCCCCAGCTGGTCTCCAACCTGTGGACGCAGGCAATCCTCTCACCTCCGCCTCCCTAGATGCTGCGTTTAAAGGCGTGAGTCACTGTGCCCAGCAAAATTATTTTTAACAAAAAAAAAATTGTTCAGAATTTTAACCCAGGAATATATTTCTCTTTATCAGTGACATGTTACTCCATGACTCTAAGAGTATATTTCTGAAAAGGCATTTAAGCAGCTCTTGCAAATATAAGGTTCTATCCTAAGCTGCCAGTAGCATTTAGAGTGAAATGATCTGCTTTACTGATGGTCCAGTGCTTGGACACAAAGGAAGCACCTTATAAGCCCACACCGAACCTATTAAGGAGATATATAAGGCATTTAAAAAAATGATTGTGAAAGATTAACTTTGAGGTTTCAAGCCTGGGGAGCTGGAAGAAAAGTAGAGCCTTTGTAATTGGAAGACAGTGTTTTATGTTAGTAGATAATACCCAAAAGGCAACTAAAAATTAACAGATTCAGTTGGGGTCAAAGCTGGAGATGTTATTCTAAGAATCATCCCCCTCTACAGAACTTGAAAGGTGATACCAGAAACTGGGAAAAAAGAGAAAAATCAAGAATGAATCTAAGAGACAAAAACGATAAAACGGTTTCAGGGCAGATATAAAAGGAACCGCAAATAAGTGCAATCTGAAAGGTAGGTGAAGTAGAGATTTAGAAAAATGTGGTATCACTGAGTCAAGAAACAGTTTTAAGCATGAGAGTGGTCAGCAATAGACCTCTAAACTCCTTGGGCGCACCATGATATTCTTTCCTCTCTGGATATTCCAGAAGCTCGTGTCACAATACTTGCCACAAAATATGCACCTTAGTATACACTAATGTTGTACTCTTGCACTATGCTTGCCATCTGCCAGACATTGTCTAATTGCTTTATCTACATTAATTCACAATTCTCACAACAGAAGGTGCTGTTACACACATTCCATACATAGGAAAACAGGTGCCAAATGTTTAAATGATTTGCCCTAAATCACACACCTAAGAGACTGCCCTGAAAAGAGATCACTAAATCCGGTTAGATCAACAAGCTGAGAGCAAGTTCAGTGCTGTACTAGGGCAAGAATTCAAACTGTAAGATGCTAAATCACATCCATCATTTCATCTCTGTCCACATTCATTAATGATCTTGCCATGCCTAGTCTAAAAAGTGCAGCTCTACAAACCATGAGAGACACCTAAGTCTCTTCCCTGTCCATTTCCCATTCCCATCTTCCCCCATCCCCAGGCAACTGGACTAGAAGTAGACATCTGACCAACTGGAGTCTCCTTTGAGAAATTCAGAACTGAGATTTGGAAACATTTACTGAGAACCGTACTGCAAAGTAAATGAGTCTGATGCGGCACCACAGAAAGCCAAAGTTTCATGTAAACCAAATTGTGGAGAAGCAGAAACCAAGAACTTTAAACAGAAGGCCACTGTGAAAGAAACTTAGACATGTAGCAGAGTAGCAGAGACATAAGACCATGTGTTCCCAGAGAAAAACTGGAAGAGTAACTGCCTGAAAATTTTCTGGCTCCCAGGATGCTGAGCTGGAATCGTACTGTGGATTTTAGCAGCACTTTTTTAATGCCTTTTTTTAAAGAAGGCTAATTCCAACGGCTTTTTATTCTTTGCAACAAAGAATCTTCAAGCCATTAGGGGAGGTCAAGGAAAAAAACACTGAATAAGCAGCTACTATGTGTTTCACACCAACTTTTTGAGGTGGGTATCTCTCATTTCAAGGATGAAAAAAATGAGGCTCAGGGATATTAACTTACAGACTTGGCTGACTCCAAAACCCAAACTCTACACTATACTTCATTTTCACTCAAATAGCATCCGCTCTGTTCCAGGCCACTACACCATTTATCTTATTCCCCATGAAATGTTCTCAGACTAATCCAAACATGTCACCTTTTCTCCTTATATCCAGTCTCTTATAAATGTCAATGCCTTTAGTCCAGAAAATATTTTTCTAAATTAACTTTTATATATCAGTACAAGTGGGAGAATAAAGACATTTGGATCTTTCTAGTCTCTTTTAAATTTGATAAAGCATTGTTCTTTCTCTTCCCTATAATACTAGTTTATAGACCCCTAACTCACACCCAGGCCATGCTTAGATCTTTTCTCACCTGTTCTCATCCCTCATTCCCTCCAAGTGGTTGATTTTATTACTGAAATGCAGGTCACTTGACAGAAGAAGTTTACCTAAGTAACTACCCTATCCAAAGTACTTCAATTACTTTTCAAAGGCAAGACCAAAAAAAGAAAAACTAAATACCCTAAAAGTTTGAAACTCTTGTCAAAAGGTTACAAAAACAAGCAAAAAAAAAAATTTTTTTTTTTCTAAATGAAAATCAGTTTGCCAAGATGGAATCTAGACGGGTCTTTGCTTATTCATAGAGATATTTTCTAAGTGTCTCAGTTTTTTCAACTATAGACAAAATTCTTCTACCTATTACTGGAAATTTCCCTTAAAATGGCCTTTACTGTATCATCTGAATTGATTTGAGTTCCTTTTTCAGACAGCAAGTTCCCGAAATTTAAAATAAAACAAAGTACTCTAAAAGCAAAGAAGGCTTTCTTCACCTTCTAGAACTATCCCTGGAGTTCAGAGGCTAGAGAATTTCTGTGATTCCAAGCCTTAGGCAATTCTCACATTCTTAACAACTGCAAAATATCACTGGCCCAGGATTCCCATCAATAGCAGTTACATGGGTGCATACACTAGTCACTAGCACAGCTTGGGAACCCACTTGTCCCCCGACTCCCCTACAGTCTTTGATCTCTCAGAAATCACAGTTACAGCTAAAACGAATTGTCAAATTCACTGTCCGTGGCTGGGTTCGGGGAAGGAACATAAAAAAGTATGAATAACCAGGACACTACCTGAAAACCGTGACTGTGCGTTTTAAAAAATTCGTTAAACCACTATTTTAACGGGCACCGATCATGCAGGGCACTGGGCTGCCATCTACTCTAAAACCATTACATTAAGACAAAATCATCTTTCCACGACTGAGCACCCAATTTTTTCTGGTATCGTATTTTCCGAGTAATTTCAGACACAAAATCTGTATCAACCAACACAACATTCCTAACAAGGCGGGAAGAAGCTGAGGAAAACGCGAGCAATTTGCGAGGGCCTCAAGAATGACAAAGCTGATTCCGATTTGCATGAAGGTCATCAGATAGGTGTCTCGGCACTATTTCTCACCACGAACCTCCTTAACATGTGAGTTAAGCCACCTCCAACTTCATAAGGTTTTAGAGGAGAAAATGCAGAGGGGAAAAAGCACAGTCACCAAGCCAGACCCCTGTGGTGGTTTAGATTTTACTGTCATTGTCACTTGCCAAGGCTTCTGTTTCTAAACACTTCGGTGACACCTACATATCTTTTCTAAAGCAGCTTAGCTGCCTGGAAAGCAGCCGTGTACCCAATCCATGTGAATACTTTAGGCCAGCACTGAAGCCATCGACACCCAGGAGAGCGTGTGACAGCCGACGCCAACATCATCCAGACTGCGAGGGGCGGCTTGACGCTTCCGTTCCTGTCGTCCCCGGGCTCGAGCAGCGCCTGGTCGCAGGGTTCCGGGCTCCGCCGGCGAAGGATGCTCTTCCGAGGAAAAGTGCGCGGCGTCGTCCTCGTCCTCCTCCTCCTCCT
>NW_007255585.1:224230-253075 GCF_000164805.1 Carlito syrichta
CGCCCCCGCCCTCCCCACCCCCGTCGGCTTCCGCCGCCGCAGCTCCAGCCCGCAACACCGCCTACTCCCCACGCCTCCCACTCACTCTCGCGAGAGGGCGGCGCGCCTCTCGCGAGAAGAACGCCGCGGCCGAGCCCGCGCTAAAGTGGGTGGGCTTTTAAAAAGGGGAAAAAAGGAACAGGAAAAAAGCCTTCCCACGTGCTCCGGGCCCGCTAGCGGAGCGTCCCCGTCGGTCACGTGACGCCAAAGCGCCTTCTTCATTGGCCAGCGCCCGTCCGGTCCTGGGAGCTTCAAACTCAAGGCTGACCTACGAACCTGCGGCGGACGTCTTGCGCGCTTCCTGGTCTGGTGCCTTGGAAACGGCTTTAACCCTTTCCTCTGGCAAGCGCCCAGGCCTCGGATCGCTCCGCAGGTTCGATTTCAGGCCCTGCCTCCTTTCCTTCGACCCCTGGGTCTTACCGCCTGGGGCCGGATGGGCTCCTTCTTCGCCACGAGGCTAGCTTTGCTTTCTTCTGTAGCCCAGGGCCCTTACCAAAGTGACAGCCCCACGGAGGTGACGGCCCAGAGGAGGCCCATCCTTTGGCCCCGCCCTCCTCCTCAGCGTCTCCAGGGAGGACCACTCAGCGCGCCCGGCGGTGGCCCTATCTGAGCCGCGGGAATTCGCACCCGCCTCCCCGGGCCCTAGTGCTCACCCGCGTGCTCTGCGTGGTCTCGAGATCCGAAAGAGCGCTTCGGTCTCGGGGAAGCCCAGCAAGACGTGAGATTGAAGCGCAGTGTTGATTACCTCCACTTAAAATCCAAAGGCCAGTCCAGTCAAGTTGCACTGCCTTCTCACGGGCATCTCTTCCTCAACAGAGGGAAATGTCTTGGTGGATAAGAAAGACATTTTACAGTGTATCTTCCTGCTGAGTGAAGTGTTTCGTGGTTTGGAGGAGAGGAGCGGGGAAGAAAGGTGCCTTCATACGTACATTTCTTCATTCAGCTACTCGTGTTTGCGCCCCTACCTGTGTTAGGGACTACTCCAGGCAGTGATAAGGACAATTAGTGGACAGGGACAAGGGAGCTTATCTGAGAGGGAAAATAAGAAAGAAAAAACATGTTTGCAAAGAAATTACAATAATTGATGGTGATGGTGACTGGGTGGCTACTTGAGAGACACCCCTTTTGAGGTGGAGATGTTTAAGCAGCTACTTCAGGAATAGTCATGCAGAAATCAGAGGGTAGAACAGTCCAGGGAAAGGAAAATGCTCATTCAAAGGCCCTTAATAGGGGCCTTTTCTTCTGCATTTGAGTGGAGAAAAAATATGAGAAAGTAATCTTTCTTGAGCTTGGCGAGGTTAACGGACATGGGCCGGATCCTGTAAGGCTTTGTCAGTCAAGAAAGAAATTGAGAGTTTATTCTAAACCCAATGGAAAGTATTGGAGAGTCTTAAATAGGAGAAGGACACCTATAGTTTCCTTTTTTTTTTTTTTCCTTTAAGTCCTTCCCTGCGGAAAATGGATCTTAAAGACAACAAAGCAGAAGTAAGGGAGATTAGATTTGTGGTCCAGGCGAGAGACAGTAGTGGAAGACTTAATTTCCAGTGACCCTGACATTTCCTTTTCTGAAATCCATTAGATCAGAGCCCTGGTGCTGTTTGCTGCCTTTTGTTAAAAACAAGTGAATTTCTCCTATTAAATAGAAATAAATGGGAATTTTGTTGTTACCTGGGAAAACAAATGACCCACCTTTAAGTTCTTCTATTTGCACTACACAGATAACCACTTCTACTGTCTATTCTTAAAGTCAGTTCTAAAAATAAGTGAGCATAAAATGATGTTATTCTTTAGTGCAAGATTTTAAAAGATAGAGATTGCAAGCTGGAAAATGAAGATGTTTCTTTAAGAGAAACAGGAATCAGGAGATGAGTTCCAACTTGAAGCCCTTTCGTTAGTGATACAACCAAATCAAGGTTCCTTATCATCCCTGAGTCTCAGCTTCCTCATACATAAAACAAAGCAATTTAATTAGCCTACACTCAGCAGTTAAGCCTGAATTACACTTATACATGCACACACCAGTGGGACTGAAGCTGGAAAGGGAAATGAAATGAATTTTTATGAAAACCTAACAGAATCAGCAACTCAAACCAAATGAAATTGGACACACATACCAGCTGAGGAACCATGAAACTGATTAATACAGATACCAAGGATGCTTCCCTAAGAAACCTTGGCCTTCTCAAAGTGTGAAAACGGAAGCACTGCCACCTGCTCAACCTCATATTCCCTTTCTCTGAAGCTATTTTGAACCTATGTAGTATTAAATAAATAATGATTCACCTGTTCCTAATCAAGGCTTAAGAACTAGTTAGAAAATAAAGTTTTAAAAGGTCCAAGGCAGTATCTTAAAGAGGACTTAATTTCAATGCAAACAAGATTTCAAGAAACATCATAGGGTATTTTTTAAAGGAAAAACTCTTTTAAAAAGAGCAATAAAAGGTATTATCTTAGCAAATCAGGACCATTCTTTTAACATGTTGAGTACTTTTTGAGTGTTTACTGCCCTCATAATGATTAACTGAAACAGCTGCTTGGTACTGCTAATTTAGGTGAACAGTGGGTTCCACATTCCCATTCTAACATGTATTAACACAGCCAGAAATAAACCCTCTCAGCTCACCCTGGCAAGAGTCAGTGTGGCCTCTTGTGCTGGCTACAATTAATTGGAATTCAGTGAACATAAAGTGAGAAGAAATTGAGGATTTCGATTCAGTTCTATGATGTCCCTAGTTCCTGGATTCTTTTTAAAAATTCTTTTCTAACATTTTATTGAGATCAAATTCACGTACCATACAATTAAATGCTTTTTGGTATAGTTACAGAGTTATACAGTCATCAAAATGTAATTTTAAAAGAATTTTCCCCCCCAAAAGAAACCCCATACTCATTAGCAGTAACTTCACCACCTAATCTCCAGCCCAAGCAACCTACTTGATTACGTTATGTCTCTATAAATTTGCCTATTCTGGTTATTTCATATAAATAGAGTCATCCTATAGATGGTCTTTTGGTTCTCATTTTGTTCACTTAGCGTGATGTTTTCAAGGATCATCCATGCTGTAGCATGTATCAATACTTCATTTCTTTTTATTGCCAAATGAGGTCATTCTGTACATATAGCACAGTTATTGTTCACTTTATCTGTTGATAGACTTTTAAGTTGTTTCCACTTTTCAGCTATTATGAGTAATGCTGCTGTGAACATTCATGTACAAATTTTGTGTGGAAGTTGCTTATCCTTTTTAATACTCTAAAAATATAAGATTAAATGTATCCAGTTTATAAAGCCCATAAATATATTTCTTTTCTAGCACAGTTACTTTGCTCCTAGGCTTTGTCTTTTTTAACTGCTGTTTGAAGTATGTGTGAGGGCTGGCACTTCTCCTCAGGCAATTCACATCTGACCATGTCACTCCCCTGCTTAAAACCCTTCAGTGGTCCTTATCTTTCTCTTCACAATCTGCCTTCTCTTCTGCTCTCAAGTTATTCTTCCTCTCAGACTGTCGCCCTTTCAGTTCCTCAAAATAGGACCAGACCCTACATACCTCAGAGCCTTACCACAACCTGTTCCTTCAGTATAGAATATTTTCTCCATCCATTGCCCTTAGCCTCTGAATGCCCAGAAAGCTTTCACCTTTCGACTCTACTGTCATTTTTTCAAGAATTCCTGTCCAGACTCCCCAGACTAAGTAAGCTCCCCTTTACCTAGGACCCTCTACTTTTTCTTTAAAAATTTATCAACTTTTAATAATCTTTGTGTGTTTACTTGGTTAATATTTATCTCCTCCTCCACTAGACTGTAGAATGCATGAACACGGACCGCTTCTGTTTTTCCTTACAGTGCCTGGCACATAGTGGGTACTCAGCTATTCAAAGGAAGGAAGGAAGGGTAAAAGAAAGGTGTCTTCTCAGACTATTCTGTGTTCTATTTCCCTTGTCTTGCTAGGAATCTTCTGTAAAGTCTTGATAAATGTTACAAGCCAAATCTGTGCTTGTGCTAAAGGGAATGGCAAGGCCTGTCCCATGCTTGGAATGCTACAGCAGGGTGAAGATGTGTCCCCTGCTCATGCTCTTGACCAAAAGAGGGTGGGGAGAGGAGAGACCAGTGATATACAAAGAAGCCAAGGCAGCAGTGTGGGAAGTTGGAGAACACAATCTGTGTCTAAGGGCACCTTGAGAGAGTGCCTGAGAACCTTCATATGTCCCCCAGAGACATTTTAGTAGGCTAATTTCCAGCAATCAAACTGGTATCTCCTAAACTGTAATTTTGTGATTTAATGGAAATGTTACTTTCATCTGTAGACATAGTCTAATAGAGCCAAGACATTTGGGTTACAGGCACATGAAAGAATTATGATCCAGCAAGCTTGAATGATTTGCTCTAGATCACATGGGGCACTAAATGGGATAGTTCAGACTAAAATTAGCCAGTTCAGTCTGGTTCTACCTTTCAACAAAACTAAGCATACTGCACAAAGCCAGCCTCTTAGCTTAATACCCCCGGTGACCTTTTGACTACAAAGGCAGGCATCATCTTTCCCCAGAAGCTTTGGAGCTTTACACTAGCAACCTCTGACAGCCAGAAGCAGATTCCATGTCGCTTCCTGTTTTAAAACTTGAGTATCCCTTTGGCCCACTTGCTGAATTCCTGCCTGAGTGATGTTTCCTGCCTGAGTGATGGCCCCAGCTGGCAGGTCACTTGCAAAAGAGAAATGTCAAGTCCTTCTTTTCTGCATTGCTCAATTTTTGGATTTTGTTTTTTATTATTATGAATTAACACACACATTATGTAGAACATTAGAAAAATACAGGAAAATAAGCAGACCACCTTTTTGGCATTTGCTTTTCATGCATCATTTAGGTTATTAGTACTTTTATTGCTGTTGTTGTTGTTGTTAGAGACAAGGTCTTGCTCTGCCACCCAGGCTGGAGGGCAGTGGTGCCATCATAGTCTACTGCAGCCTCGAACACCTGAGCACAAGAGATCCTCCCACCTCAGCCTCCCAAGTAGCTGGGACTACAGGAGTGTGCCATCATGCCTGGCTAATTTTTATTTTTATATTTGTGGATGGGGTCTCCCTATGCTGCCCAAGCAGGTTTCAAATTCCCGGACTCAGTTGATCCTCCCATCTCAGCTTCCCAAAACGCTGGAATTACAGATGTGAGCTACTCACTCAATCAAGTTTATTAATATTTAATAAACCAGTATAAAATATTTTGAAAGTGGAAAATGTGGAAATTATAATTTCATCAGTCATATAAATATGTAAAAATGCTGTTTAAATTCAAGACATGAACTATCTCCTTAATACCTTTGTTTTGAAAGCATATATATTAAATCAGTCCGTTATAGCGTTTATAGCATATACATGGTCAACCTTAAATAATGAGATTCCAGAATATGATTATATCTAGAGTTTTTTCTAGTGCAAAGCTTGAGGATAGCCACCCAGGAACACCACCTCCAAGTGAATGGGGTCAGCATTTCAAAGGGGAAAAGTTAAGGTTTCACTTATATAGGCAGTAACAGAGAAATTTTAGTAAGACTATGACATTTTCCATAGGAAACCAGTGCATACATTCTAGCAATTTGATTGGTGACAGATTGCTACATTCTAGGAGGTTTACTTTATTACTCAGTGAAAAGGGGTAGTGATCTGGTGGGGATCCTATCTCTGGTGCTGTTTTGTCATCCTAATTATTTACAAGGGGAAAAAAAAGTTTCAGCTTTGTGTCACGTGACTCAAGCTGCAGAGCCATGTTCCTCTCAAGACTCAGAATAAGTTAAATTTCCAACAGCCTTAATTTCACATATCCCTTTTCATCAAGATCTTTCAAAGAAAGATTTGTAGATAAACTCAAATGGTTTGGGGTTCTTTTTTCGATCAGGAGCTTAATTCTGCATGGCTAATACCCCTCATCCTGAAGTGTCACATCCAATAAGGTGGGGGAATCTGTCAGGCTATGAAACTGATGTATAGGGAGAATTTAAAGCAACATGAAGGAAGTGACTTTGTGACCCGAGTTAGGTTACACGGCTGCATCTTCACTTAATGCAATTTTCTACTGACCATTATTTTGCTTTTTCAGTGGTGCAATGACTCCACTGCCAACAAATGCCTCAGCAGCAGTAAAGGCAAAAATAGGACAAAACATAACAAACGATTAGAATTCTGAGAATAAGTACCTGCTTTTGCCACCACGTTCCCCAAGATCCAGACTAACTGTTTAGCCAATTGTTTGGAACGGGTATTGGATCTGAAATGTCAGTTATTTGGGTTTTCGTATCAGTCATTAATTTAGCAATATTACCTGATTCATCTGGAATATAGACACAACACTCAGTATTTATGACAATATAGGTTTCCCCTTGGGCTGCAGTGAGTATCTCTAAAGCCATATGGTTCTCTAATACAGCCTAAGAGCAACTTCATTGTTTAATAATGAGATACCCATGTGGCTATCATTTAGGACCCTATTTTGTGTAATTGGTTCGAACCTCTATGTGCCAAATGTTATCCTTGATACCCAGTTGTAGCAGAAAGATGGAAGCTAAATAATCATACCAATGGAACACAGAACAAACCCAATGAAATTGTAAATGAGGAAGACTTATGGGCTTTGAAAAGATATGAGCTATTTGACCTTGTATCCAAGTATAGCCCAAAGGACATCGTCCTTTGGATTTTGGGGGTAATCACAGTCATAGATTTGTGTGCATGGCCAAGACATTCTATTCAGAGCTGGCCAATAAATATCTAGTCACTATGCCTGTTCAATGGTGTGCCAAGCAGTATTTTGTAATATGATGGTATAGATATACTGTTGCTTGGATATCCATTCCATATCTGTGGTGGTATTGGGTCATGTATCTTTGTTTCCAATATAAAGGAGCAAGCTGACTAAGTTGACTAAAAAAGGGTATCAGTCAGATAAAACCATCCCATATTTGTGTTATACCATCCTGAAATTCAATTGTCTTATTTCTCAGCTGGGGCAGAGTCAGCATTAAAGCTAACAAATTGGTTTCTTTTACTGAAAAGCTCTTCCCGTGTCTTTGCTTTGTAAAGAATTATTAATAGGTCAGTGATGCACGTCATCCTTAGTCATACTAGTGTTAAGTACTGATGACTATTCATGAGAAACAGATATGTTTCTGATATTCTATCCAAGCTTGTCCTTAAAAAGAAGATACCCACCATGATAGGCCAAAACCACCAGAAAGGGGTCATATGGCCACTTACCCAACAGATGTTTTTCTGTTATTTATTAACACAATCCTAAGCCCATTGCAAGAAGAGGTTTGCTTCATAGACAATAGCCAGTAACAGTAACACAAAAACGTAAAAGCTAGGAATGAAAAGAAACAAATTTAGTTGGACCTTGTAAAGGAAAACTTTATCCATCTATTAAGAATTATTAGTTTATTTAGATATAGGCCTGGTTCAGAGTCTTGGAAAAGCTGAATTTTTCTCAGATGTCATTTTTTTCTCATCCTCGTTGTTCTGGAGAATTTCAATTTTAGGTCACTGGTTTGAGATGAAATCTAAATTGGTGAAGTGGCTTTCTTTAAGTGGGTGACACGTATCCAGGAATCAATTCCTTCTAACAGTGGCACGAGGACTGATTAGGAGCACCTGATAAGATACCTTCCACCTTGGATGGAGAGAGTCCTTTAGAAGTTGCTATTTCCAATAGGCAAAATCTCTGGTTGAACTTTGTGGTCCTTGCGTTTTTTGTCTCAGGGGAGTCACTGTGGGAAGAGTCTTTTACTAAATTACAGTTTTTAGTTGGCTGCCTTTTAAGGCCACTATAGTAATTCAACATATCCCCTTTAAATATCATAATTGTACAATTTCCTGGAGACAGTTTCATATATCTGCCTGGTATAATTTCAAATGTAGACAGTTGGTGTTTACCTAAAGGAATCAATCTTAGGTTAAGCAAAACTAACGGGGAAGCTTTGGGTCAAGGAATTTTTTTAAACCACAGTTAGGGGCTGGGCGTGGTGACTCATGCCTATAATCCCAGCACTTTGGGAGGTCGAGATGAGAGGACTGCCTGAGCCCACGTGTTCAAGTCCAGTCTGGGCAACTTGGTGAGACTTCATCTCTACAATAAATCAAAAAATTAGCCAGGTGTGGTGGCGCATGCCTGTAATTCCAGCTACTTGGAAGGCTGAGGTGGAAAGATCACCTGAGTCCAGCAGGACAAAGCTGCAGTAGCTGTGAGCATGCCACTGCATTCCAACCTGGGCAATAGAGTGAGACTCTGGCTCAAAAAAACAAAACAACAACAAACAAACAAACAACAACTACAATTAATGTTTCCATTTGAGTTTGAATATTCCATTTGTGCATTCCGCTAACCCAGATGATTGGGAGTAATAGGTACAATGGAAATGTTGGAGAAGGAGCCAGACTTTACATACTGACTGGATTATTTGTCCAGTAAAATGAATACCTCTGTCACTATGAAGTACTAAGGGAACTTCCCAAGTCAGAATAATTTTTTCTAAGAGAATTTTACTTAGCACTGAGACTGTTGCTCCTCTGTATGGAAATGCTCCTGCCCAATGAGAAAACATGCAAACTGTCACTAGAATTGTACATATATCTTTGTGATGGTGGTAGCTACATAAAATCTAGGTGCCATACCTTGAAAGGACTTTCTGGTGAAGGAAAAAACTTTTATTTATTTATTTATTTGTTTGTTTGTTTTTGAGTTGGAGTCTCACTCTGTCACCCAGGCTGGAGTGCACTGACACACTCATGGCCACCGCAGCCTTGACTTGGTGGGCTCAGGAGATCCTTCTGCCTCAGCCTTCTCAGTAGCTGGAACTACAAGCACGCACCACCATTCCTGGCTAATTTTTTTTTCTTTTTTTTTTATTGTATAGATGAGGTCTTACCAAGTTGCCCAGGCTGGTCTCAAACCTGTGGGCTGAGGGAATCCTCTCACCTCCCAAAGTACTGGGATTATAGGCATGAGCCACCACACCCCGCCAGGAAAAGACTTTTAGACTTTCATGCAAGTTGGAACTACAGGGTCCAGTCGTCGACTATTGTATCCTGCATTATCAGTGATAAATCCCACCTTGTAGCAACATCCCATTCCTCAGAGTAAAACAAACAAAAAAAACACAAATGATATGTTTAACAAATACTCCCATATCAGCATATAAATCTTAATCTATAGTTTTTCAGTTAGGTCCCTATAGGAAATACATGCTTTCCTTTTGGTTCCCTCAGCCATAGGGTCCAGTTGTTGACTATTGTTTCCTACAGGTCTATTTTGATCTCCATGTTTTGGAGTCAGAATGGGTAAGGTGTTTCCCTGATTTTCATGAACAAACAATGAAGGTGACATTTTATGATTTGGATGCCCTAATGCTGGGGCATATATAAGATTCTTTTTCAATTTCTTCCAGTGTTAACTGATTTTCCTCTGCCCGTTCTAGGTTGTCTGGCTTATCTTGTTTTAAAAGAGTATATAAAGGTTCAGTTTTTTGTTGTTTTTTTTTGAGTTGGAGTCTCACTCCGTCACCCAGACTGGAGTGCAGTGGCCGCTCCCGGCCACCGCAGCCTCGACCTGCTGGGCTCCGGCGATCCTTCCGCCTCAGCCTTCCGAGTAGCCGGAATTACAGGCATGCACTACCATGCCCGGCTGATTTTTTGATTTATTGTAGAGATGAGGTCTCACTGCCCAGGCGGGTCTCGAACCTGCTGGCTCAGGCAATCCGCTCACCTCAGCCTCCCAAAGGCGCAGGATTACAGGCTGAGCCACCGAGCCCGGCGTAAAGGTTCAGTTTTAAAGGAGAAGTGTGGAAGCCAATTTCTGCAGTTTCCTGCCAACTCCCAAAATCCTCTCAGTTGTTTCTTAGTCTTGGGGGTAGGGAAGGCCAATATTCTTTTTATCCACATTGATAAAAAGGCCTTCCTTAAATATAAAGTGACCTAAATATCTTAATTGTTTTTGACAAAACTGAAGTTTTTCCTTTGAGACCTTGTTGTATTCCTTTGGAGCTAATTATTGTAAAAAATAAATTCTACCCTCTATGGAGGCCTGTTTATTCCCTGAGCAGAGAAGCAAATGTCTATAAACTGTATTAAGCTGGATTTCTTAGGCAAGTCAACATCCAAAAGGTCTGCTTTTCATATTTGTGAAAAATAAGTTGGTATATGTTTGAGGCATAAATATCCATGTGTATTGTCTGTCTTCTCAAGTGAAGGCAAAGAGAAATTGATGACCTTTATCCACAGGAACGCTAAAGAAGTCTATTACAGTAAAAACTCAACTTCAGTTTGGATGGCAGTCAATAACATATGGGGATTTGTTACCACTGGATGTCAAGAAATGACTATATTATTAATTGCTCTCAGATGCAATTAATAAATATCTACCCTCTACTGTTTTGTTTTCTTATGGGAAGGATTGGAGTGTTACATGGGCTTGCACAAATAATAATCAAGTTTCTTTTTATATAGCCCAAAATTATATTTTATCCCTTCCAATGCCTCTGATCTTAGAGGGTATCATTTAAGATTCGAAAGATGTTTTGATGGATCTATTTGAATTTTATTTGGAATAGCCAAGATCATTTTCCCCATACTGGTGAAGGATTTTGACTGCAATTTATCAGGTATAATTTGTAACATCAGTTTCCTCCCTGACAGTATGAATTGTGAATTAAAAGGATCAGATTTCAAAAAATAGGCCTAATAATTCTATTTTATCTTCTAATTCTAGTTACATTTCTCCCTTTTGGGAGAAAGAGATGTGGGTATTGCACAATTCTAAAAAGTTTCTATAAAATGGCTGAGGGCTGAGGGAACCAAGAGAAAAACGTGTATTTCCTGTAGGGAGCTAACTGAAAAACTATAGGTTGAGATTTATATGCTGACATGGGAGTATTTGTTAAATCCACCATTTGTGTTTTTTTGTTGTTGTTTTACTCTGTGGAATGGGACCTTTTTACAAGGTGGGATTTATCACTGATAATGTAGCTCCAGTGCTGGCAGGACCTTTGTTCTCCATTTAATATAATTTTAATTATAAATTACGAAAAATTAAGTATGAGTGATGAGAAAAGAGAAGACGGAGACAGATAAATTTTAACCGATTATAACATTTTCTGTGAGACCAGTGCATACATTACAGTGATTTGAATTGTTACAGATTGCTGCATTCTAAGGAAGATTACTTTATTACTTCATAAGGAAGGGCAGTGGTCTGAGGGAGTCAACTCTGGAGCCTTCTAGTCTTCCTAATTATTTATAGAAAAAAAAGAGTGGAGTTGCAGCTGCATGCCAAGTGACTCGGGCTGCAGAGCCACAATCCTCTCAAGGCTCGGAATAGTTTAAAGTTCCAACAGCTTTAAGTTTGAATGATTTAATTTCACAACACTTACATGATTCTTTTGTAGTGAGTCTCTTGAAGGACAAAAACATATCTTAATCATTGTTATAACATGACACCTAGTAATGTTTTAATATACAATGGTGCTCAATAAACACTCAATGAATTCTAAAATCTTAACTGTACTTATTAGTGAATATAGTACAGATGATAATTCAGAACAGATGCTTTGAATTAAACACCTCTTGAATACCAAAGTAAATCTGTGTTACTATATATCATTCTCAAATATAATTTTTCTTCTGATTTAAATCATGATAATCATAGCTAATTACTAAATTAACTTCCAATATATAAAATACAGATGTACCCTTTTTAAAGAAAATATAATATAGAAATGCCTGAAATTCAAAAATAAATATTTCTGCCTAAATGAAATTACTTGATAAGAGAGTTTTTTAAAAATTACTGCCCTGATTTTATTTTTATTTTTCAAGTTATCTATATTTTTTCTAGCCACATATATTGAATCCATCAAAAGTGATACCTATAAAGAGCTTAACAAAATATTTTATGTTAAAAAATGTAATAGTAACTAGAGTTTAAATAACAAAACAAATAAGCTTTATAATAAGATAAACCATATACAACCCAACTTAGAAAATAGAACATTACAGTAACTTAAAGCCCCTTTGTGCCACTGCCAGGCTGTATTCTTCTAGAATGACCTAGAAGTACCCACCACCCTGATCATGAATTGCATGCCCATTTGTCAAAAAAGAACATTACAATAAATTTAGTTTAAATATCTTAATTGGCTTTTATGTGCAACCAACTAACACCACATTCTATAAAAGAAAATGAGTGTTCTGATGAACTGACCAAAGGAGTTTGATTTTATAAACAGGGCTGAGGAAAGCAGAAACAGAAAACAAATAGTGAATTGGACGTTTCAGAGTTACTTTCCTTAAAAAGGTAGAGAAGAGGAAAATTCATTATGCTGGTTAAAACTGGTTTGTCTCAGATTCTCTCTCTCTCTCCTTTTTTCCTGGAAAGCCAGATAAACAACTTAGTTCTGGCTTGCTGATGTGGAGTTTCAGCACAAGTAACTCCATTCTGGTTTGGTTTGTTGGGCCTAGTGCGGGAGCTCAGTCCAAACCAACAGGCTCCTATAAGTGTTATTTAACGATTCCTCCAAGTGAGAATGTGACCAAAATTTAGGGCATCAGTGATACACTCAGTCACCATCATTTTGGGGTTTTTTGTCTCAACACATTATTCACAGGTTATGGTGTCCTCGTTATCATGCATTTCTGGGTGGTTTCATCATTTTAGCCAGAGAGAGACCATCTGGTATTTAGCAGATTGCTGCATGTAGACATTTAAGGCTCTTTTAGGAGATTTAGCATACTAAGGAAACTACCATTATGACTCTGAAGGTAATGCTAAGAGCTTGGAGTGTCCCTTAGCCAGGATTTCCATGAACCAAACCAACTGAAATCAAATAAATCAAAGAATGAGTCAGATGAAGAATCTACTCGTTTTGACCCAGTAGCTTGTTCATTACTTTTTTGCAACTGAGTCTCTACAGTACCCAATATATTTATCCATGTGCAGACTCCACCCTGTTCAGCTAGGAGGTAGCAGTTCAATTATGTAGTATCCATGACTGGGTTAAATTAAAGCAGGGAGTGAAGACAAGCGGGTCTAGAAATCTGACTCTATAAAAGGGACCACTAGTACAATTTGAATACAGTTGCAATAGGGATGTTACAAAAGTTGCCCACTGAGTGGACCAAAGGATCCCTTGAGTCAGGTAAAGATCTGGGTCTGGCTTATGCCCTGCTGATTGTAAATGACTGGTATATAGTTAAATTTGAAATGCAAAGATTTATAAAATGCTTATGTTATAGATACGACTGATTCAAAGAAGCATGGATGTTATCAAGCCTTTTTAAAGCAGTTAGCATATGTAAATAAAAATAGTTTAATTTACCAATTAAAATTTATATGCAACTTAAAATAATGTCTTTTACAAAAAGTAAAAGAGATGTCCTTTTCATGTGAGCCAACAGGATACATGCTTACTACTTTTAAAAAGATAGTAGATAACTTCCCCTGGATTATGTATCCAAAGGGCAAGTTCAGTCTTTGGAATATTGTGATAACTTTATGACAAGATAAAACAGATCCTAGAACAAGTGATTCCTAGGTCCAGCACTCCAAAGTTTAGTTGTTTTGTTCTACAAGTGAAACATTAATTTAACATGCAGATAAGAGCATCACTGTTCTTTAGTTAACTCACATGAAGTTCAACAGAAATATCCTCATGTGATTAGATCTTTAAAAGGAGGTAATACTCAGGCACCTAAAACATGAATATTGCATGCCTACTTCTGGTAAAAATTTAGACTGAAATTTAGGCAGATCTTTTAAGGTACCTTGAATACCTCCCAGCCCAGGTTTTAGGAAAACTTTGTTCTACTTGGGGTGTTAAGCCATTGTACTATGTTAGAGATGTCTAGTTTGTCGCCAAACTACTTTTGATCCCTATTTGTTTTGGATTTCCTATGGTCATCTTGAACAGATTTGTTCCCCTTTCCTACGATGGAATTTGTGAAATCAGCCAAGCTTCTGAAAAACAGACTAGGGTTCCTGACAGCTAATCTTCATAAACACCAAAGTAGCCCACTGTTTCTGATTTTTTGATTTACTGACCTAATCACTTCATTGTCCAATCTCCTTCACTGGAAGGATGTGGCTCCCAAAAAACAACAAAGGCAAACTTAGGCTACATGAATGCTAGTGTGATGCTCAAAACAAAAGAGATGCTGAACCTGCTCTAAACTAGTTGCTCTGTGCTTGCATTAACCAGCTGAAATAGGACCAGGGGTAAAGAGGAGTAGGGAATATATCATATATGAAATTAATCCTGTTGGATTTAACCTGCAGAAGGAAAGACTCAGAGGGATATAATAAACTGAAGCTGAAAGGTTAACATATGAGATATGTCTTAGTTTCATCTGTTCTTCAAGAGAAAAGAGAATAGATTTTCATTCAAATATAAGGGAGAAAAATAATAATCAGCATTGTCTTAAAATGGAATGGGTTTCTTTAAAAACAGTGAATGCCAAATTTCTTGACATCCATGCAATTTATTTAAAAAAAAATATTTTAGTGAAACCTCAATTTCTCAACCAACTCATGTTTGACAAAGCCTACAACAACTGGGGAGAGAACCTGTTCAGTAAATGGTGCTGGAAAAACTGGCTGACCACATGCAGAAGAATGAAACAGGGCCCCTACCTATCACCATACACAAAAATCAACTCCAAATGGATCAGAAATCTAAATGTAAAACCTCAAACTTTAATAATCTTAGAAAATACAGGAGATACCCTTACAGAAATCAGAATAGGCAACCAGTCCCTGATCAAAATCCCAAAAGCCCATGCCATAAGAGATAAGTTAAACAAGTGGGACTTCATCAAACTGAAAAGCTTCTGCAAAGCAAAACAAATCATCAAGAGAGTGGGGAGACAGCCCACAGAATGGGAAAAAAATATTTGCCAACAGCATATCTGGAAAGGCCTAATATCCAGGATTTAAAAGAAACGCAAATGTGCTGAAATGAAAAAAATAAACAGCCTCATTAAAAAGTGGGCAAAAGACATGAATAGACACTTCTCAAAGGAAGACATACAGTCAGGCTTGGTGGCTCAACCTGTAATTCCAGCACTTTGGAAGGCTGAAGCGAGTGGATTGCCTGAGCCCACGGGTTCGAGACCAGCCTGGGCAACTTGGTGAGACCTTGTCTCTACAATAAAATAAAAAATTAGCTGGGCAGTGTTGTGCACCTGTAATTCTGGCTCCTTGGAAGGCTGAGGCAGAAGGATTGCCAGACCCTAGTAGGTCAACACTGGGGTGGCAGTGAATGTGCTACTGCGCTCCAGCCTGGGCAACAGAGTGAGACTCCAATGCAAAAAAATTAAAAATTTTTTAAAAAAGAAACCTTATGAGCAGCCAATAGACACATGAAAAAATGCTCATCCTCACTAATCATCAGAGAAATGCAAACCACATTGAGATACCACCTAACTCCAGTAAGAATGACCATCATTAATTAAACAAAAAAGAACAGATGTTGTTTAAGAATGTGGAGAAAAGGGAATGCTTCTACACTGTTGATGGGAAACAAACTAGTTCAACCTCTATGGAAAACAGTGTGATGATTTCCAAAAGAACTAGACATTGGCCTTCCATATGACCCAGGCATCATCCCCCTTCTGGGAATATACTCGGAGGAACAATCACTCTACAAAAAAGATACCTGCACAACCATGCTTATTGCAGCACTATTCACAATAGCAAAAACATGGAAACAACCGTGCTGCCCATCGAAACTGGAAAAAAAATGTGGTACATATACACAATGGAATATTAAACAACCATATAGAAGAAAAAAATTATGGACTTTGCAGCAACTTGGAGGGATTTAGAGTCTGTAATACTCAGTGATTTATCACAGGAATAAAGAACTGAGTACCACATGTTCTCACTCATAAGTGGACCCTGAACATTTACCATAATACTGTAAGAAAAGGATTGGCAGTATCCTGAAAATCGGGGCGGGGGGGTAGCGCATAACAGCAATAAGGGTACCTGATCTCAAACCAGATGGAGTGGGGACTAAGGGAGGCTCAAACTTTACCTGTACGATGATCATTTGTATACCTAATCCTGAATTGTACCTCACATCTTTAAAATAACAATTTTTTGGCTGGGCTCAGTGGCTCAACGTGTAATCCCAGCACTTTGAGAGGCCAAGGTGAGTGGATTGCCTGAGCCTGCAGGTTCGAGATGAGCCCGGGCAACTTGGCGAGACCTCATCTCTACAATCAAAAATCAAAAATTAGCCAGGCGTGGTAGCACGCGCCTGTAGTTCCACCTACTTGGAAGGCTGAGGTGGAAGATCACCTGAGCCCAGCAGGTCAAGGCTGCGGTAGCCATGAGCGTGCCACTGCACTCTAGCAGAGGTGACAAAGTGAGACTGCAAATCAAAAAAAAAAAAAAAAACAAACAAACAAAAATTTAAATTTAAAAAATCTTTTGTTGAGCCCAAATTTGTTATTCACAAATTTATAATTTGTCATATTCTGCACTTATCGTTAAAGTGATCTAAAAATACTTCCCTTTAAAGGGTGTCCTTATCTCACATTTGATTGTATAGGTTGCTATCCTCATTAGCTGGTATAATAAGATTCTTATAAAGATCTTTTTATCTTAAAGCAGCATGCCTATGAATAGAATATAATGCATATAGTAAGATATCAGCAGAGATCATGTTTCACAGTATATTGGCCTGTGATTTTTCTCTCTTTTTTAGATGATCAGTAGCTATTCTGAAAATGCCACATAAACTCCTGAAGAAAGTAAGGTCTGCAGTAAAATAAGGCCTGGCAAAAAATCATGCTAATTTATATGATAGGGAAATGGTATTCTTTTATAAGAAGGATAAGTCAATATTTACAAGGTGCTACTTGGGCTTTTGCATCAAATCCTATGCCCTTCAAAGTTTAATATTAGTCTCTATTTTTTGTAACTTAAAAAAAAATTCTCATGAATATTTCTTGTTTACTTTTTTTTCTTTTGAGTGAGGGTCTCACTCTGCTGCCCAGGCTGGAGCGCAGTTGCACAATCATGGCTCACCACAGCCTTGAAATCCTGGGCTCAAGTTATCCTTCTGCCTCAGCCTCCTGAGTAGCTGGGACTACAGGCACGCATCATCACACTTGGCTAATTTTTGTATTTTTTGTAGAGACAACATCTTGCTGTGTTGCGCAAGCTGGTGTCAAACTCCTGGCCTCAAAAGAGCCTCCTACCTCAGCTTCCCAGAGTGCTGGGATTACAGGCATGAGCCACCGTGCCCGCCTCACTTTACTCTGTAATTCTAAGAATTCTCAACTAAATTCCAGCAAGAATATGGTCCTCCATTGAAGTCTGCTGAGATGTGCATTATCCTGTCTGGTTCTTGATCATGATTACTGTCCACATCAACCTCCACTGATGTGCATGTATTTCCACTGTATGATCAGTGCTACTTTCTGCGACAGCATCCCCTCACTGATCCATAACTGGACGATGCCATCTTACAAACAGGGCGTCCTCTCTATAGAAATGACACTTGATTCTTAGACACCAAGCAGAATCTGTATTCCAGACCCGTCTGCCAGGGCATGGCAAATGCTTTCTTTCCTTGTTTTCAGTGTTCTGATTTGCCATCTCCATTGGGGACAGGGTTTTGTGACACTACAATGTTTTATCCTATAATTCAGCTTATATTGGGCCTCTTTGTTTCTCACCCAGGAATGGCAATAATATATTAAGAGGCCAAGCAAATCATCTGCTTGCCCTCAGAAGGCTCTCTCAAATGACTTGCATGCCATAGAAGATTGTCATGAATCCTTCCCTCTGTTTATTTGTTCACTTTGGCCAACAAGGTTCTGTTTTCCTTGACTCATGACTTCTGATAACTCCAGGTCAAAAAGTGAAAGTAATGGAATGCTATGATTTGTGAGATATATCTAAGAACAGACACCTGCTGGGAAAAGCTAAAGGCTTTCTGTGCCTCCTGTCAAGTAATCAATCTCCTCAGGCCTCTTTCATCATGGATTTCCTCACTAAGCTACCTTCCTGTGAGAAATATAACACCACCTTAGGGCTGTTCCAAGAACAAGTGACTCACTTCTTCTTATGCCAGGGAACCCCACAGGAATCATTTGGAGAGCCATATTGGTCATCTTTACCTCCCAAAGGCACCAATCTGAGGACCCTTCAGTATTTATATTCAGGGTGACCTTCCATTCCTTTTTGAATTCTACAATGTACTTCATGAGTCCTTCCTTCATCCTGCCAAATTCAACTCCTACGCTTTATACCATAAAATATATTTAGGAATATGTAGTTTATGTCATTCCAGACTCTGAGCTCCACTGGAAACAAATCCAATACTCTATCAAAAGTATTGAATTCAATCAGAAGACCAATTATGAGAGCCTGCTACCTCATCTCTGTTTGTCATTTGGGGCCCTTGGCCACTACCTGCAAGGGGTCCAGCATCCACTGATCAGGGCCTGAGTTGGGGGGAGGGAATGAGAAAAGAAAGAGATAGAGAAACAGCGGGATTGGGAGGGTCCTCTCCCAGGTAGCTGAGAGTGAGAGACAACAGATTTATTTTACTGCATGCTTCTTATATAGGACAAAAATCTTACAAAGGAAGGCAAAACCATACAAGCAGGATATGTTAATGTCTCAGTTAAATCACATAAGCAGGGTAAGTATCAATGCCTAAACTATGCATATCTTAACATCTATATTAAGCAAGGCAATCACTTAGGATGAGCAGGTTCCGGTCCAGGCTTGGCACTGCTTGGCCATCCATAGAAATGCAACTAAAAGGTCAGGAGAGACAAAGGAAATGTAGGCTTAGTTCCTTGAACATAAGCCAAAGAACACAAGGACCGTGTCTTCTTGTGCTCTTGGTTTCCTTCAACTACCCTACAGGGAAGATGCAGAGACCCTTAATACTAGTGTTTCTACTGCCATCTGGTCCCTAAAAAACTCTTTGCTTCACTCTTTGATAGTATCACCTCCTCTTTCAAGGATCTGACTCTCCTTGAGAATTCTTAAAAAGACACTTGTCAGGAAGCCCATGTGGGATAAATTTCCCTAGCCTGACTCTGGCCTCCCTCCTGCTTCTACACATTATCTTTGCCTCTTCATAACCATCTTGACCAATGTGCCTGCCACTTGAAGGCGGGTAGTAATTATGCCTTGTTTATCATTGACTCCCAAGGGTCTGTCATAGAATTGCAATTGTTATTTGGGGGAACAAGCACATTTGTGCTGTTCCACAATAGCTTCTAACTATATCTTTTTGTATGCTCTTTTGATGCTTTGCCTGAGGAGTAGGGACAAAATATCAATGGAGATCTGGATCAGAGTCTAAGTCAGATGTGAGCTGTGGTTTCTAATAGAGCAATAAACAGAGGGGGCTTGGAGAGAAGCAAGAAACCAACCTAGTGTAGAGCCAGAGGAAAACCTTCACACAGGAGGAGGGCCAACCTGCTCAAATGCAAGGCTATTCAGGTAACCCAAGGCAAAGGAGTTGCTAACAGATGTTGCATTTCATAAAGCAAGTAGCTTTGGTGTGCCTTCCTGGGTGCACACTGAAAGGACTCAGGATGCCCATCATCTCCAGGATAGAGGGTTAGAGTTCCAAGAAGTACTTTATCTCTCAGTCTGCAGAGTGAGGAAAGGTAGAGAGACAGCTGTGTCCTATTAAATTTTCTATTTCAAGAGCCTGGATCTTAAGAGTGCTTAATTTGATCAGTCTGACACAGGTTAGGAAGGAAACCAGAAAGCTTAGCAAGTGCTGAGAGCTATAACTTTTCATCACTCTTAGCTGAGGCCTTCTATTACATTCATCTACTAGATTGGGACAGCTTTTGGGCAACAGAGCTGGGTGGAAATCAGTCTGGAGCTCAGAGTTCCATATTCCAAAGATAGCTCATGAATGCAGCAGGTGTCAGAGGATCCAACACCAAGTATAAGAGGAGATCCAAAAAGCAAGCCAAATACATTATTAGGGAATTCAGGCTCAATAAATACTCAGAAATCCAGCCTGACAATCAGCAGGCACTAAGAAAGTATGTCAATTAATAAAATAGACTTTATCTATATGGATGTAGGAGTAGGATACCAGTTGGGGAACAGGTACAGTCAAAACAAGTACTCACATATACCAGTATATGTATTACCAATGATCAGTACTCAGTCAATTCCTTAGCTACCAAGAATCTCAAGTTCAATGAAAAAAGAGGACTTAAGTCTTATGAATCAGGAAACCATATTGTCAAAATGGGAGCATAAGGTTAAAGCTAGAGGCAGCACTAGGATATTTTGTGTACTCTAAAGAGGTTTTGATATAAGGATAAACTCTCACAACCTGGCTCAGGGTTGTTCTGCAGAGGGAAGATGAAGACAGAAAGTGGAAACTAAGTAGAATATTGTTTTCAATTATGAACTATTTAAAGTAAACAGAGGTCGGGCATGGTGGCTCATGCCCACAATTCCAGCACTTTGGGAGGTTGAGGTGGAGGATTGCCTGAGCCCACGAGTTTGAGACCAACTTGGGCAACTAGGTGAGACCTCTCATCTCTATAATAAATTAAAAAAAAAAAAATAGCCGGGCATGGTGGCGTGTGTCTGTACTTCCAGCTACTTGGAAGGCTGAGATGGAAGGATCACCTGAGCCCGGCAGGTCAAGGCTGCAGTGGCCAGGAGTGTGCCACTGCACTCCAACCTGGGTGACTATCCAACTCAAAAAATAAAATGAAATAAAATAAACAGAAAATAATATAATGGTTTTTTTTTAAAAAAAGAAGTAAAACGTTCCAGGTATAGCTAAAAACCATTCGCAAAATCCTTTTCCTGGGCAGGCTCAGTGGCTCAAGTCTATAATCCCAGCACTTTGGGAGGCTGAGATGAGAGGATTGCCTGAACCCAGGGGTTCGAGACCAGCCTGGGCAACTTGGTGAGACCTCGCCTCTGCAATAAATAAAAATATTAGCCAGGCTTGGTGGTGCACACCTGTAGTTCCAGCAACTTGGAAGACTGAGGTAGAAGAATCGCTTGAGCCCAGCAGGTCAAGGCTGCTGTGGCTGTGAGCGTGTCACTACACTCCAGCCTGGGTTACAGAGTGAGCCTCTGACTCAAAAAAAAAAAAAAAAAATTCTTCTCCCCTTCCTTTTTCTCTATAGGAAAACAATGTGTCTCATTATCTTGAATGATTTATATTTTTACTATATGCATATGAATCCATAAACAAAATATATTATTGTTTGAGTGTTTAAAATTTTTATATAAATGTGGCATTTTTTTTTCAGTCTGTTCATTTTTCCATTCAACATTATTCTTGATATTTATCCATACTGATTGGTGCATGTTGATTTAATTAATTCATTTGCATTAATAAATGTGCTTGTTCATTCTCCTATTATTTAATGTCTCCATTACTCATTAATACAACCACAAAATAAACATTCTTGTACATATCTCATTGTGCTCATACAACTATATAGCTAGCAGTAGGATTGTTAGATCACAAAACAGAAGCATCTTCTACTTATGAAGTATTAGAGAAAAGGACTCCAAGTAATTGTATTGATTTAAACTCCCACCTGCAATGCATATGTATTCCCATTTCCACTCATCTCTGACAAAACTACACAGTTGCCAGTCCAAGAGACCTAAAAATGATGGTTCATTTCCCTGCGTTTGTCTGATTAATAGTGCTGTTAATCATATTTCAGTTGTTTACTGACTACTGAATTTCTTTTATGAATATTGCCTGTTCGTACAATTTGTCCATTTTTCTAATGGGTTGTTTGGTTTCTAAAAATTGATTTGTATGAATATATACAGAGAGAAGTGAAGCATACAAAAAAGATGTCCAATATCACTAGTCATTAATTACATGCAAAATGAAACTACAATGACATACCGATATTCTTCTATTAGACTCCCTTAAAAATGACAATGCCAACTGTTGGCAAGAATGGGAGCAATGAAAACAAATATTCACACATCAGTGGTGATATTATATGCAGTTATTACTAAATGAAGAGACTGTACTAAACATCCAACCCAAGAAGCCAGAAAAATAAAAAAGAACATAACTAAAGGAAATAATAAAGCTGTTATTGGACAGTTTTACAGATAATTCTACCATACATTCAAAGAACAGTTGATTCTATTTTTATCAAATTCTTTCACATATTAGGAAAAAGGAAATCTCCCTCAACTCATTTTATGACCACTAACCTTGACTCCCAGACTAAAAAAAGGTAATATAATGTCATTAGTGAGCATAGACACAAGAGTTTTATTTATTTATTTATTTTTGAGTTGGAATCTCACTCTGTTGCCCAGGCTGGCATGCAGTGGCATGCTCACAGCCACTGTAGCCTCAACCTGCTGGGCTCAGGCAATCCTTTCACCTCAGCTTTCCAAGTAGCTGGAACTACAGGTGTGTGCCACCACACCTGGCTAATTTTTTGATTTGTAGAGACAAGGTCTCACTAAGTCGCCCAGGCTGGTCTCGAACCTCTGGACTTAGGCAATCCTCTTACCTCGGCCTCCCAAAGTGCTGGGATTACAGGCTTAAGCCACCATGCCCTGCCGATGACATAAGTGTTTTAAACAAAATCGTCCAAGTAAAGTACTGTCTTGATTTATTCAAAAGACATTTATTGAAGACCAGCTAGGAGCCAACATTTGTGCAATGTGATGAGGCCAGGATGAATAATGCGTGCTCTTGGCTTTCAAGGAAATGCTGATTTAGTGGAAAGATAGTTGTGTTGATAATCATAATGCAACAGAATTGCTCTAGTGGTGGTATATAATGGGAACAATGTGTCATGGGAATAGCGATGTAAATGTCTACGCTTAAGACATTCTCAGCCAGTTGCAAAAGGTTCTGTTGGGGGAACCCCTTGAGCTGAGACTTAAGGGTGAGCGGGAGCACTGGGGGGATAAGAGCTGGTAGTGAAGATGGGGAGGATAGTGGGAATGTCATTTAGGGTGACATGTGTGTGTTCACACATGTGTGCGTGGGCGTGTAGTGTGTAGAAAGAGGAGAATGAGAAACGAGGATGAGCAGAAAAACAGCAAATCAGAGAGCTTGGAAGCGTTCCTTGTATTTTGACTCAGTACACAGAAGGAAGTGACTTCAGTTAATACCTAAAATACTCTGTAGTTAAAGTTACCAGAGACTGAAGAATAAATATGAATGGGTATAAAAGGAATACAGATGTAAAATAAATATAATTATTTAAATTCACAGGACTTTGCAATTAATTTTTCACTAATCTTGGTTTTTAATTTTATTTGTGCCCATTTTTACACACTTTATTCTTTCAATACATTGAGGTTCATATACAAAGTCTGTATTAAGATAATTTCTGTTTCAATGAAAATAGAAACCAAATTTTACTTCTAAAATTAAGATTACTACAGGCCAAAAATCCATTAAACATATTGCCAGAATGTTGTGATCACTTCAAATCAGATGATATGCCTGAATAATTTGATTTCCAGTTGAAATTGCATAGTTCATCAAATCATAATTAAGGTAGAGTGCCACATATTAGTGTTTTTGTTATGCAAAAATTTGTCCTCATGGAGTAATGAGCTTTTAGACATTTATGCCTTTGGACTGAACAGCCTTTTATAGTAGCCTTGAGACACTTAATATTCTTATTATCAGTTTAATGGGCACTGACTTCTGTCCTTTAATTGGTGATCACTTTCTGCTGAATTGCTGCAGGATAGGTATTGAACAAATTGCAAGAGGTGGGTTTTATGTTGTTTCAGATCTTGTTATTAGTTTTAAACATGGCCGGGCTCGGTGGCTCAGCCTGTAATCCCAGCACTTTGGGAGACCAAGGTGAGAGGATTGCCTGAGCCCATGGGTTCGAGACCACCCTGATCAACTTGGCAAGACCTCATCTCTACAATAAATCAAAAATTAGTCAGGTGTGGTAGCGTGCACCTATAGTTCTGGCTACTTGGAAGGCTGAAGTGGAAGGATCACCTGAGCCCAGCAGGTTGACGCTGGGGTGGCTGTGAGCGTGCCACTGCACTCCAACCTGGGTGACAGAGTGAGACTCTAACTCAGGAAAAAAATAAATTTTTTTAAAACATAACTTGCACTGTGGTAAGAGTCCTCAGTTTGCCTGACCTAAGTCCTTTAAATCATTGGCAATAGCTAGTATCCCAGATCATAATAGCCTTTCAAGGCTTCAGTTTATTATCTGTAAAATAGGTATTGGTGATACCTTTCAAGATTTGTTTTTTTAGTTACCTTTAGTTCTTTGTAGTTATCACCACAAAGAAATAATAAAAGTTTGAGGCGATGGACATGCTAACTACCCTGATGTGTCATACGATGTATACACATATTGAAACATCATACAACCCCACAGACATGAGTACTTATTATGTGTCAACTGTATATGAACTTTTTTTAAAAAGGAGCTGGGGTGAATTAGGAGGTTGAATCAGATCAGTAATACCTAAATCTAGTCACAGGTAAGAATTACCCAGGGCATGTGATACAAATGGTAGTGTCCCAGACTCTTCCCCCAGAGATTCTAGTTCTATAGGTCTAGGGTAGTTTCATTGGAAATGGTTGAACTGGCTATGTGTTTTTAAAAGTTAATGCTGTGGGCTATGACATATTAGTGCAAGGATTGTGCCAACATCTATTTTTGTAAGTAATGTTTTATTGGACACAACATGCCCATTTGTTTATGCATTGTTTATGGCTGATTTCCTACCACATTGAGAGAGTAGAGTAGCCCTGACAGAGATCATGTGGCCCGTGAAGTTGAAAGTATTACTGTCTGGCCCTTTACACAAAAAGTTTGCTGACCCTTTCATTAGTGAGTTATAAAATCAAATTAATAGGCTGCAATCAGTATTTAGGAATAGAGGCCAAGAATGGTGGCTCACGCCTATAATCCCAGCACTTTGGGAGGCCAAGGTGAGAGGATTTGTCTGAACTCATGGGTTCAAGACCAGCATGGGCAATTTCATGAGACTTCATCTTTACAATAAATCAAAAATATTAGCTAGGTGTGGTGGCTCGTGCCTGTAATTCCAGCTGCCTGGGTGACAGAGTAAGACTCCAACTCAAAAATAAATAAATAACTAAAATGGAATCGAAAATATTAAAGCACATTCCACGTATATAAGTACTATTGTTCATCTAGTAACATATATGTCTATATATTATGTATATATATTAATATGTGTATATACAATCACGCATTATTTGATGATAGGGACACATTCTCAAAAATGCATTGTTAGGTGATTTTGTCATGGTGCAAATATCATAGTGTACACAAACCTAGATGGTACAGCCTATTACACACTTAGGCTATATGATATAGTCTATGGCTCCTAGGCTACAAACCTGTAAGTCAATACTATGCACAACTGTAACACAACTGTGTTTATGTAACTAAACACAGAAAAGGGACAGTAAAAATGTGTTTAGGTCACTTACCACGAATGGAGTTTGCACAACTGGAAGTTGCTCTGGGTGAGTCGGTGAGTGAGTGGTGATTGAATGTGAAGGCCTAGGACATTGCTGTACACTGCTGTGGACTTTATAAACACTGTGCCCTTAGGCTACGCCAAATTTATAAACAAATATTTTTCTTTTCTCAATAATAAATGATTTTCACTTACTGTAACTTTACTTTGCAAACTTAAAATTTGTTTAACTCTGACTGTAATAACAGCTTAAAGCACAAACATCATACAGCTATACAAAAGTATTTTTCTTCTTCATAAACTTAATCTAAGTTTTTTTTTCTATTTTAAAATCTTCTTACTTTTACTTTTTACACTATTTTTTGTGAGAAGCTAAGACAAACACACGCATTAGCCAAGGCCTACACAGGGTCAGGATCACCAATATTACTGTTTTCCACCTCCACATCTTGTCCCACTGGAAGGTCTTCAGGGACAATAACATGCATGGAGCTGTCATTGTCTATGATAATGCTTTCTTCTGGAATACTTCCTGAAGGACCTGCCTGAGGCTGTTTTCCACTTAACATTTTTAAAAAATAAGTAGAAAGGCCTGTACTCTTATGTAATTATAAAAAGTATAATGTGGTAAATACATAAAGCAATAAGTGACATAGTCACTTATTATCAAGCATTATGTACTGCACATAATTGCATGTACTATATAAGGTTTTTGTATAACTGGCAGCACAGTAAGTTTGTTTACACCAGCATCTACAACATGTAATGCGTTGCTTTACGAGTTACCATGGCTACAAGTTACTAAGTGATTGGAATTTTTCAGCTCTATTATAATCCTGTGGGATCACTGTTGTATATGCTGTCTGTTGTTGACTAAAATGTTACACAGCACCTGACTGTGTGCATGCATAACTGATATATATACATACACATTCATATTTATGTATATTGGGGGAAAATGTATTTCTCACTATGAGTAGCAGTCAAAAGAAAGCTTGAAAAAAATAAAATGAGAAGCTCTAAATCCTCAGCATTTGTGGCCTTCTTCTTGGTTGCTGGGGTGTTCTGACAGCATGGATTAGGTTGGGAGGAAGGCCTGTGTGGGAGAGGAGACATGCAAGTACGCATGCTTTACCTGACTCACTGTGGTTCTTGGGACTGCTTCCTACTTGATTAGTCAGTATCATTCCTCTAAGGAAGGGTAGTGCCCCTGCCCACATTTATCCCAAATGTCACTGCCAGAAGTAGAACCATCTCCAAGAGTGTAAAGATGTTTCAGATGGGGCTCATACGAAACTCTCGGGGTTTTTATGAGGATTAAATGTAGATATTGTGCCTTAAACTAAGAAGTGGTATACATTGCGAGTGTGCTACTATTTTTGTCAGGAGTCTGATTCTTGTGGCTGGTATCACCACTCCAGCCTTGCTTTGGGACAAGCTCTAGAAAGTTGTCAACCATGGCACCGGTGGTCACATTTTGCAAATGCACCAATGGTGGTAAAAGAACAAAGAGACAAACACTAAGGCCAGAGTAGGACAGGAAAGATAGGGTTCAGCTTTTTTGGGCTGTTTGGAGGACTCTTGATTTTCACATCAGAAAAATCTACTGTACTTAGATTTCCTGGTGAAAATTCTAATTTGCTAGTACTATCAACCATTAGCCGCCAAGATTAGGGAATGGGCCTTATGATTCATAAAGAGTTATGGCTGTGTAAGCACACTGCCACTTTAAAGAGAATTCAGATATAATAAGACGCGATTTGCATCTTAAAGTGAAAGTAACTATGATAATTCAGATAGCCCTTCAGAATCAGGCAGTGCCATCACGTAAATCACAAAAACACTGGTTAGTAGCGATTTGCTTTTAAAGGGCTGCTGCTGGATACCCAGTGGTTTTTGGAGTGTAAATTCTGACCCATTGATTTCCTGATTCAGTTAGGACCGTACAAGTTTTGCCTTTATATGTGATCAACTGCATTGAATCAATGATTGAAAGGGACCTCAAGGTGATCTGGTTCTCTGATCTGTTTGATTTATGCAACAAATAGACATTGTGCACATGCCAGTACTAAGCACTATCCATGCGCTGGGATAGTGAGAACATTCCCTTCCTTTGTGGAGTTCACATTCTCGTGGGTACCAACTGTCAAGTGGCTGGCAGCCTCTGAACTCCTCTATCAAAGGAGAACTCATTATATGAGACAGTCCAGCACATCTATAACTATCTGTTTTTGTCTACCAATTTCACTTGCTTGTCTCATTTAGAACAAATGCAAGCTCACCTATGACAGCACCACAGCCATTAGAAGACAGTTCTGTGTCCAGCCTTCTTTCCCACTCCCTGCCCCTGAATATTCTCTTTTCCAAACTACCAATCCTCTCCTCAACTATTCCTGCTAAGGCAGCTTCTTGCTCCACTTTCCTCCGGGTGTGATCAAGATTGTATATGCATAACTTATCAACAAGGGTACCTGCATAATCAACGTTTGTATACCTAACCCTGAATTGTACCCCACATCTTTAAAAAAAAAAAAAATTGTATATGTTTGTCGCAAAGAAGAGGGGCCTGTTAGATTTCTTGACTGCCTGTCAGAATATTGACTCTCAGCTCCAAATATACCCCCTGATATTCTGCTCTGTGATCTGGGCTGAGCTCTGCAATGGGCACTGCTGCATGGCCAGTCAGGTTCCTGCAAGAGGAAAAAGGATGTCTTCTGTTTTGCTCACCATTGCCGCCAGAGTCCCAGTGTCACCAGTTTTCATCCCAGCAGAGGAAGCTGGTTCCATTCTCCATTCTCCAGCTTCTTCCTTTGGCACACCGAGAACCACCACCAGGACAACACCCCCCCCCCAGAGGTCTGATTCCCAGTTCTGTAGGGTCCCTTTTTTGAATTCCTAAGGATCTTCTCTAACAACTTCAACCCAGATGGTGATGATTCCCATATCTGTATTTCCTTCTTATACCTCTCTCTAACATCATGTATGCTATAGACATCCTAGTCATCTTAAACCCATGATGCCTGAATGTTAACTTGACTTTCATGCGTTCCTCTGCAGTGAGTGGAAACCTGGGATTTGTCATGTTTCTTTCCTCCTCATTCATGTACAGTCAACCTCCAAGTGCAGGCCACTTAGATCTAAGTATTTCTTTTTTTTTTTTTTTGAGTTGGAGTTTCACTCTGTCGCCCAGACTGGAGTGCAGTGGCCGCTCCCGGCCACCGCAGCCTCGACCTGCTGGGCTCCAGCGATCCTTCCGCCTCAGCCTTCCAAGTAGCTGGAACTACAGGCGTGCGCTAACCACGCCCGGCTAAATTTTTATTT
>NW_007255585.1:253095-311756 GCF_000164805.1 Carlito syrichta
CAATTCACTCACCTCAGCCTCCCAAAGGCGCGGGATTACAGGCTGAGCCACCGAGCCCGGCTAGACCTAAGTATTTCTAAGATCTGTTCCCTCCTTTTCATTTCCACTAAAGTTACTGCCCTAAAGAAGACCCTCACCATCTGCTGGCCAGACTTCTTCAGTAACCTCTAGCTGATCTCCTTGTCCTGTCAGCACTCCTCACATCAGACTCACCCATCGAGGTCACTGATCTGTCCAGGGCTCAAATCTGATGGCTTAGTTCTGCGTGCGCCTCCTCCAGTTCCATCTTCTATCTCTCCCCGCTCTTGCTTTATGTCTCAGCAACACTACATATGCCCTCCATGCGGTTTGGCTGCCTTTCTCACACACATACTCTGCCTGGCTAACTGATTGAAGACTCAACTCAGTGTCACCTATCCAGGAAGGTGCCCCTAAACCTCCTCTACATCTGCCCTTCCTCTGCGTTCTCACACATGCGGTGGCTTTTTATCACTGCTCATGATACTCTCTGTTACAATACTCTTTCTTCCTCACTAGGCAGTTATTCACAGATCATTACCAGCAGAGACAACACTTGTCATGCATTGGGCTCTTAATGAGTGCCTTTTTGGTTGACTTTAAGGAATCATTACCATAAGGGTAAACCAAACTATGTTCCTATCATTAAGAATTCCCCTACCAGACGGAGGACTACTCAGCAATAAAAAGATATGAACTATTGATACGCACAATTTAGATGAGTCTCCAGGGAATTATGCTGAGTGAAGTCACATACTGTAGGATTCCATTAATAGAACGTTCTTGAAATGACAGAATTATAGAAATGGAGAGATCTGTGGTTATCTGAGGTTAAGGGTGGGAAAGGAGCCGGGCTTGGTGGCTCAGCCTGTAATCTCGCGCCTTTGGGAGACTGAGGTGAGTGGATTGCCTGAGCCTACGGGTTCGAGACCCGCCTGGGCAGGCGAGACCTCATCTCTACAATAAATCAAAAATCAGCCTGCCATGGCAGCGGCCATGGCAGGCTGAGGTGGAAGGATCGCCAGAGCCCAGCAGGTCGAGGCTGCGGTGGCCAGGAGCGGCCACTGCACTCCAGTCTGGACAACAGAGTGAGACTCCGACTCAAAAAAAAAAAAAAAGTGGGAAAGGGTAGGAGGGAAATAGGTGTGCCTATCAGAGGGAAACCAAAGGGATCCTTATTCTGGGTCCTTGTGGTGACAGAATATTCAGTATCTTGACTGTAGCAATCTCAATATCCTGATTGTGATATAGGTTTGCAAGATGTTACCACTGGGGGGAAATGGGTAAAGGCTACACAAACTCTCTGTATGTTCGTTCTTTCTTTCTTTCTTCCTCCTTCCTCCCTCCCTCCCCTCTCCCTCTCCCTCTCTCCATCCTTCCCTCTATTTTTATCTTTTTAGAGTTGGAGACTCACTTTTTTGCCCAGGCTGGAGTGCAGTACACAATCACAGCTCACCACAGCGTTGACCTCCTGGGCTCAGGTGATCCTTGTGCCCTCAGCCTCTCAAGTAGCTGGGATTACAGGCACACGCCACCATGCTCAGCTAATTTTTTGATTTTTGAAGAGACGCGGTCTCTCTATGTTGCCTAGGCTGGTCTCAGACTCTTGAGCTCAGGAAATCCTCTCGCCTTGGCCTCCCAAAGTGCTGGAATCACAGGCATGAGCCACTGTGCCCAGCCTGTATTTTTTCTTACAACTTTATGTGAATCTACAATTATTTCAAAATAAAATGTTTAATTAAAAAAAAATTCCCACCAGAAAGAATGTAGACGTCACACTTTCTTCAAATGCATTCTTTTTATTTGAGAAGGACGATCCCAAGGCAGTGCCCTTTGGAAAAGACATCTCTCATCATCATGTACATCAAGATCAACCGTTACTCTCAGCCAAGTACAAAAATACACACATCAGTGACTTCCGTACAATAAATACATAGTCATGCATCCCACAATAA
This sequence comes from Carlito syrichta, assembly GCF_000164805.1. Taxonomy (NCBI): domain Eukaryota; kingdom Metazoa; phylum Chordata; class Mammalia; order Primates; family Tarsiidae; genus Carlito; species Carlito syrichta. The sequence goes on from NW_007255585.1 coordinate 255,069, forward strand.
AAGGCACCAAAAACTGGTCACTTAGTAGTCATAAAAATCACTAGCTACATTAACAAAGCCACCCAAATTATCTGTACAAGGAAATGTAACAATATATTCCAAAGGTGAAAACACATAAAACATCTTTAAAATAGTATGCAATAAATATCTCAATTGTATATATTTTTTAAAAATTATGCCATTGTAAACAGCATGTAAACAAACAAAACTCACGTTGTCTTACCATTATTAAAAGTAATTTGAGCCAAAGTTATAACTTCTGCTCTGTCAGATATATTTCATGGCGAGTGTGCTAAGCAGTTAAAAGTTTCACTCTTTTCTGCAGCAAACAGAGCCCACTGTGTAATAAATAGATAGATAATATCTGCATCTTTCAAACACAAGTGCTTAGTTTCAAAACAGACTACCAAAATGTAGTAAATTCTTAACTATAAATAACATGTCAAGGCTAAATGGAAAACACCTTTTGCAATGTCAGGGACAAAAGGAACTATATTGTTTCCAACATGATGATAACTAGGAGGCAAGTGATTTTGATGATCTTTACTGAAAGGTGACATGAATGTGCAGAACATAAGGGTAAACTGTCCAGCCTTCTGAGCTAACTCCTTTGGTGGACCTTGTACAAAATCACACAAAGAATAAAGCTGCATCAAACTAAGATGTTTCTTTCGCTAGAGAACACAGAAATGGTTGATACTTTATATTGATAGGAAACAGTGATGTCAAAATATGCCCATCAAAATGTAAAAATATATAAAGTAAGGTTTTTCCATATTTAACTGCCAATAAAGATACATTTTTTCCTTCCATAGAAATGCTATTGCCTAACCATCAATAAAAATTCAGAAAAATTAATTTTTTATAACGCAATTTTTTTTCTTCTAGATATCAGTGCCTTGTGGCAAACAAATACTAGTAGGATATTCACTATGTGCTTAGATAAGAATGCTACCTGTTAAATATTGTTACTCCCTACTCCCCGTGAAATATAATCAAGAAAACATCAGTCCCCAACTTAAAATAGAGCCTCTGAAGTACACTAGCAAGCATTACTTGTTCCCTCTACTGTGGGTTTACAATGTATACCTCTTTCATGTCTTGGTGCATGTGTCACATACCTTCCTAAAATGAACTTCACATTTAACTCACATTCTAAAGATCCATGAGTCACTTGGATCACACATAGTATTTATGATTGCGGACAGGGACTTCTGTAGGACTGATGAAATATGTACTTGACAAGACATGGTCACAATTATTTGTGGCTGACACGAAACATAAAAATCGTGGACATAAAAATAGGATTACTTCTTTATGACACAGATTTTGGTTAGTTCTTTTGAGTGGAAGGAGACTCCTTCTCTGAAATAACCTGAGAAACACTTGATTAAAAAAAAAAAAAGTCTTCCTAATATCTTAGACTGTGGAAAAACATTTGTGAAAACAATCTTGGATTCCACCTGACAGGAGCTATGTCTTACTTTATTTGTATCCCCAGTATCTAATTGAGAGCCAAGAACACTGCAGATAGAAAAGTATCTCTCAAGTGAATGAAGGAAGGAGGGCATTTCAGTTAATTACACACATTGTGACTAATCTTTAATTTTAGAAATGATTAACTTTGAAGATATTTCTGTGATAGTATGGGGACATGGCAGAAAGGCTTTATAGATTCCCAAAAGAAAAAAGTCCCATAAATAAGAGTTTTTTATCTTTATATTCTAAAAGGGGTGATAATAGTCACAAACAAGACTTCTTAAGTTTACATTAAAATAATCATTAACTATAAATGATCTGAAATCACACAAACTTATTCTCTATCTCCCTGGCAGAATAATATACTTTTAAAAAGTCACCTTCATTATTGCTTTTTATTCTTTCTTAAGTCTCATTATTGTGTGTAGGTAATCATAGGTAATATATAAATCATGTGTTTATATAGACTGTATACATTAAATGTCTGTAAAAGAGAAAAATCATCTTTAGGGCAAATTTATGATTTACACCTAAGTGTTTTGCAGTTATGTGAAAATTTTATAAGCCTCATTTTCAGAAGCAAGAATTCAGATGTGACAAATATTTCTGATGTACAACTAACAAGTGATTACCCTTCACAAAACAATGCATTGCTCCTCCTTGCTGTTTCTCTTCTGTTGGCTTGCCACAGTGCATGCTTATGAGTGCACACTTACCTCATGTGGACTTTAAGGAAATTCTAAGCTGTTATTTGTGAAAGTATACAAATATAGAGAAGTTTGGTTTTTATATTACCTTCATTCACAAACGTTTATCAAAGTCCTGTTAGTGCTGGCTGGATACTGAGACTGCAAAGATGGAGAGAGAAATTTAGTGGGAGAGACAGATGTGTGTGCGTCCCATTGAAATGTGATATTATTTTAACAGAAAAAGTTTGAGTACACCTCCCGCATGGATAAAACATCTGCTTGGAGAAGTCAGGTAGGGTTTCACAGAAAGTTCAATTTGATCTATTTCACTTTAATAGATCAACTTATTAAAGTGTGCCACTTTAATAAGTTGATCTATGGCATGTGATTATGCCAAGGCATTAAAGTGTAAGTAGTTCTACATTTCTGGATTACCAAAGGTCAAAAGAGAAATGGTGGATGAGGATGATAAGAAGGTGGGAAGAGGCAAGGTCACAGACATTCTCACTAATCTTGCGAATGAGTTCAATTGCTGTGCTGTAAAAAGAGGAGAGCCTACTTAAAAACCTTTTTTTTCCTCACGACCTAGACAATAGTCATCAACTGCTTAAGAACCTTTAGCGAGGAGAGATGACAAAGCAAATTTATGTTTTAGAAAAACCACTCTAGTGGTAAAGAATACAAGTAGAAAAACCAGTGGCTAAAAAGCTATGGAAAAAGCACAAGGGAGAAAATGGTGAAGATTCACACTGACAAGGCCTGAACCAAGGCAATGGAATTATCACATTACTGCAACTAATTAGAAACAGAACATAAAATGTCAACTTTTGACATGGTCAAAATATGAAATACGCAACTGCATGAGGACTGGGGAAAAAAAAGATATATAAAATGCCTTTGCTTACACAATCCGAAACCGAGATTAGGATTAAGCATTTGCATTGTTCCATATTTTGTTTATGAGTTTCTTGGCAGAAGAACCTAATTTACATAATGTTGCTATGAAAACTGTGTTACCTTTCAAAAGCTTTCCAAAAGCTTTTCAAGTAAAAGGAAGAGAGAAAACAAAAGAACTGTTCAAGTCTGCAATTCTTTCATCCTCATCATTACGTATATTCAGAAAACTGCCACACAATTGTAAACAGGGCAGGTTCTAATTAAAATTATAATTAATTTCAATTATACTAAGATCATCTGTATATCAGGTCTTTATGGGAAGCAAATTCCCAGGAAAATAATTTCTTCCACTCACTGCACCAAATAATTCTGTATTAATCATTTGGAGATCTGTCATCATAAAAATTAAGTTGTGTCACTAAGAATAAGAATACCATGCTGATAAACTCCAATCTTTTCTCTATGCCATACGGCTTATAATTTTAACATTTTTCAGGGAGCGAGATGCAAGAGGAGCTCCAAGCTATCATACTATACTATAACAAATACCACATTTAACAACAAAAACTTAGGGTCAAGGATGATATAGTGACAAAATTCACGTGTTATTTAACAATACAGTCTTTGTTCACTTACCCTCATGCATAACTAACTGAATGATTTTAACTAGGTTATTCTGATTTCTAATTCAATAACCTTAATTGCATCCAGATTTCCATTAATTAACAATTAAGACAATCTCTAGTTTAGTTTCTTTATGGAAAGTTTTGAAGGTACTCTGCACAAGAAAATACCATTCCACACAGCCTAAGAACACAGTCAGAATACCCCATTGTTCTAATCACTGCTTTAAAGAGACATTTTCCTCTTTGGGGAGTTAACTTGAGAAAAAACATGAAGGACTTAATTTTTAAAAAATGTACGTATGTATGTGTATGTATATATATCCACTTCTATTATATGGCTGTTTGAGGTGAGTGTAGAAAAAAATTAAACTACCCAAAATTTTTGAAGATGCTAGAACTGAGGTTTTAGGCTAACTTAAAATGAATAATATGAACTTGTAAACAGAAAAAAATGCCCATAACCTACTCTGATACAGATGGTACTAATTTAATTCCACTCTCATTTATAAACTGAACTTCAAGGGGTATCAATTTGGACTTTATATTTCATGCTATAGTCTCGGAAGCCTTTCTTTTTCTCTAAAATGACAGTGAGAAAGAAATGGTAAAAGTAGGCATGAGTCACACATATAGTTCCTTTTGTAAAAGAAAAATGACCAAGTACTTACAATTGATAATATTGTGTGCCACTTCTAACTGGGGAAAACCAAGGTACCAAAACATATAGCTTGCAGGAAGGATGCAATGAGCCAGTGCTAAAGTTGGTTACATATTCCAATAAATCTAAACCACATTCCCGTCTCCAGAATTATAGAATTCAATCCTTTATATATTGTAAATTTTAATAACTTTTTTTTACTTCAAATGTAAGGAAAATCTATCATTGCTAACAAATTTCAAGACTTATCAAGTTCATGAAAATCTCTTGGTCTGTGTGGTATGATTTGATCCATATTTACCAGTGTTGTTCCATAGGAACCAGCCCCTCTGACTAACTCTGCCTATATTAATCACTAAGGTGAGAAAGCCCCATGAGATATGCATCTGTATGGACTACATCATATGTCTTGAAATGATTAGGTCATCTGAATTACCTTAACTGACCTCTAAGTTTCAACAGTAGGACGGGTTCCCTGAATACACTAGTAACTCTGAAAAGATCTAGATATGGTCTCAGACTTCAATAGTGTGACATTTTTTGTTTCAAGGTACTGAGTGTACCAGACCACATGCTCACAGGTGCTTTGCACTTCTATAATAGAAAGTGAAAGGTATCTATGTTCAAACTATTTGTTCTCAAACCTTTGCCAAGTTACCAACTCAAGTGCTTTTTTCCTATAATTTCCATATAATGTTTCTCCCACTTTTTTTTCTCACCTTCGATAATTGTTGGTGCAATAGAAAAATTAATATAAAACTGTCTTTAAAATTATAATAAATTAATTCTTAGTTTCCTACTATGTGTTCTTAAATATTTCACAATTCATTTACTGCTTACATTGTAAAACACAATAAAACAGTTGACGTTAGGGCTGTTAAAGCAACTTCTTTGATATATCCCACTGCTTCACATTAAGTCAGACAGTTTTTTTCTTCCTTGAAAACACGTGACTTTATTCTGTGTGGTATGTTGTCCCATTATGTTTTTAAATTTTTAGCTTTTTAAGCAGGTGCATAAAAAAAGTTTAAACAGAAATAATTCAAAACAATTAAAATCTTATTGACTTGACAGAAACAAACACACCATTATGGTTATGTGTAAAGTTGCCCAGAGTCAAATGCCAGTGTATGTTAAAAATTTACACCCTTGAACTAAGAGCTGTCCACTAGACGTTTGTAATATTTTGAGGGATTCATGATTCTTAATATTCATTTGAATGTCATATTGGCAGTACAATCACTGAACTCTCTCTTATAACAAAAATTGAAAATTTACCACAGAAAAGAAGTTATGACTTACAGATAAAATACACAATGGCAAAATACAGCACAATGAATCCCTTGGCTACATTAAATTCTTATTATTGGTGATTTCATTTTGGCTTTATGCCTTTTAAAAATGTTTATGTTAAACATAAAACTTATTTCTTTTAAACAAAGCTCTTATTACTATTTAGCTATCTATGATGGGAAAGAATGCCATTTTTTACAAGGAAAATAAATTGGGCATCTGTTTGACAGAAATGAGTCCTTCAAGTACATAAGTAAATCATTAACAGAGCTATTACACTCCAAGCAACGGCAGTAAACAAGAAGAGAGCTAGAATATGCATTTTGTATAAAGATTAAATTTCGTAACATAATAAATAAATGCACTGATTTATACAACTTGTGAAAACCTTTTGAGGATTATAAGTAATACTGTCTGTAATTGACTTTGCTGATATCAACATGGCCTCACAGAGAGAAATTCAAAGGTAAAATTCTTGCCCCTATAGCCACAAAATATACAAAGCTTTTATATTTGTTTGTTATTAAATATTTTGTCTGCCAAAAATCCTGCAAACTAAAATACATCTTGGCAGTTTGAATAACCAGCATGGTAATCATTTTGATATAAAAAGATAAGAAAAATTTTAATATGAAAATTAATAACACCAGTAAAAGGAGAAACCTGTTGTATAAATAGACATTTTAACATAAAAGCGAGACTTTTGTCTCACGAGGAAGAAAAAAATTTGACACAACTTACTTGACAATTTGAAAATAATTATCATATTTTCCCAGCTCTAGATAAATATATTACCTCAATTTACTAGTAATCTTCAATATACAATATATAACTCACAAAACTGGGAGTGTTACAATACCAAAACCTTTCACAGCACTAGTTACCAGTTACCAGAACTGTAGGAAATCTTTAGCTAAATATCAGCTTAATATTTAAAGTATAGAAATAGATACGGCTAAGCTGTGGAAAACAACAGTGCAATCGAACATCAAGGACCACAAAATATATTCTTTTTCCTTTTTAGGCTTGTATATCTAACTGCATTGTCCTACTTAATGGCATTATCAGCTGAATATAAAACTCCTTTATTTTAATGCATTTAAAAAGTAATCCTATTTTTTTTTAGGCATGATTAATTTACTCTTGAAATGCAGTTCCTATGAAATATCCAGACTATTTATAAATTCCTATACAATGAATAACTTGTAGCTAAAATGAAATATTTTAGGCAGAGTTTTTATAACTTTTTAGTAGTGGCTTGGTTTTTGTTTTCCAACTAAAACTTGGAAGTGCATAAAAATGAAGAGAATATATAAATAATATAAATAGAATATCTTAGTTACATGAAAGAAATCAATCTGTTTACCTACATTATGTAGTATGGGGTTTATCTTAAACACTGTTACTAAGTTTAACTTCTCAGTCCCAGTTACTCTGTTAAACTTTTTCTAAAAACAACAGAAATAATTCTACAAATAGGCACAGTCCAGCTGCCTTAGATCTCTCTGTTCCCTATAATGAGAAATCTTTATACTTTTTTCTTCTAACACAAATGTCTCTAAACAAAACTTGAAAAAAATAAAGAGAAAATAATAATAAAAATAAGAAAAACGAACATCTTATGTGTTCTAAAAACCAATAATTATCACCTTTTAAAGTGTTGCTTATTTTGGGGGAAAGGCATCCTATCACCGATCTAACACAGAAGTTGCCATATCAAAGTCAATCAGGGGATGCCATGGAAGAGACAAACAAGTTCCAGGCATCATGGCACTGGGCGGCAGGGAGAGGAGAGGACAGGCAGTGCAGCCAAGCACTATGGGGACCACTCTGGGAGGCTATTCCACTGGTCAACAGTTACCATTTGCGGAATTTTCACTTCTCACTCTTCATTTCAGCTTATTGAAAGAATTTAGTGTTTTAAGATTGTCACAAGATGTAGGATGAGTTCAATGGGGTGGGGGCTAGGAGGGTGGACAGGAAAGAGCCTACATGCCAAGATTGAGACGTATTGTTTTTACAGCTTAATTAAAAACTATACCCTTAAAGAATTTGTATCCATAGAGCATGAAAGCCCACTATGTTGCCAGCCCAGAGTAAATAAATGTCTTACTTTAGAAGTGATGTGTAGCGGTAACACCTATTATTATTTTCTAAGTCATAACTTTGCATGAATAATTCCTTCCTTGATTCCTGTTAAACTTAACTTTCACGAAGTCCAAAATATTGCCCTCTTTATTCATAAAAAAACTGACTTAAGAATCTCTAGGCAGTTATGCTTTGATAGTTGTATCAAGATGTAAAAATCACTAAGTGAAAGGTTGTGGGCAATAAGTCACTGGGAAAGATCTTATCATATAATTAAATAATTTGTATGGGGGGGTCAAGAATATATTATTTTTCAGGTACTATTTTAAGGAATTATTAATCATGTGAAAATCAAGATAAGTTAGCACAAGAAAAACAGATCTAAATCTAGATCTAAATCTAGCAAAAACACCCACCCTCTTTGAGGACTTAAGTGGCACATTCCCTTTACTTGCAATCATTTTGTTTCTTTCCTTTTCATGCCTAATGAATCATTTAATGTGTGTGTACTGCTATGTATACTCAAGCATGAACTATGTCAAGGGGATAATCTACTGATAAGAGAAAATGAAAATGTGCAAACTGTAGGAGACTGAGCTGGGTTTAACTTACTTTAGTACATATCCTTCTGAAATGTTCCTCGGGTCTACGTTGTGAACCAATGAACATGTCACATGGCATCAAACGGAGCAAATGAGGATTGTTAGTGACATGGAGGTGGAGAGAGGACTGGAGAGAGGCCAAACGTGTTGGTCAAGTCAATCTCCTGTGTTCCAAAATACAGCCAGCAGGAAGGTAGGGCTTATCTAGAACCAGAATTAGAAATGATTGAGAAGAAAGCTCAATGAGGATGATGAATGAGTTTCAACTCATTGCTGGGATGAGCAAGAAGATGGACAGGAAAGAGCAGGTTGGGGAACAAGCTATTCTGGGTACCTTTTGAAGACCTCAGACCTCAGATCTGTAATATCTAGGAAGGATAAGATACAGCTAGGCCAGGGCTAATCACCTGAGGAATCTTGCTGAGAGGAAGGTTTTGATTTGGTAGGTCTAGAGTGGATCTCAGATTCTGCATTTCTTTAATCTCCTGGGTGCTGTTGATGCTGCTGGATCACAGAGCACATCTTGAGTAACAATGATCTAGACCAGTGTCGTCCAGTCGAATTTTGCAATGTTCTACATATGTACTGTCCACTACGGTTACTGAGCGCCTGAAATGTGACTAGTGCAACTGAGAAATGGAATTTTGAATTAAATTTAAATTTAGATAGCCACATCTGATTAGTGGTTACAATATCAGACAACAATAGATCCAGGAATTCATGAGTCACCTCTTCTCAGTCCAAGCAATACTTATCACAGTCACTAAATTATTTAACCCATCAATTCATTTAGATTATCTAGCAAGCATCCTTTTTTAAAATACAGACTATAAAATTAGTTTCTTTAAGTTAAACAACTCACCACATGTGCTTAAGCCAGGGAGAGGTGGTTGATGGAGAAAGGAGCGTAGATGACGGCGAGAATTTGAAAAACCATGACTGTCTTGGAAAAGAAACCCAGAAAGGGAAGTGGAAAGACACCAAAGAGAAATACTGAGTACTCAGAATTTTACTTAGGCCTGACTGTCCCTTTGCTTCTTAATGGAACTGAAAGAAAGTAGATTTTGGCTGATTCTCTCCCCCACACCCCAATCGTCCAGGTGTGGGAGAGCCTATCAGGGAGAAAAGATATCAATTATAGCCATTAGGGAGCAATCAGGTGCAGGCAGGTGTTTCTCTGGAGCAAAGTGCAGAGGCCCCATCTGCACTCCCCAGAGCTGTGATCTGATTCCACGGAGAAGCTTTCTATACTCTCTCTCTCTCTCTTTATTCTGTAACCCCTTCTACCATAAAGAAGATGAATTCTCTATGACGCTGACAGGGGCCTAAGGAGGCTCTGAGGGTACTGTCCTGGCAAACAGGTGTCAGTGAAGTCATTTGGGCTCTGCCCAGCCATATGGAGACAGAGCATACAGAGAAAATTGTTCTCAATTAACAAAAACAACAAAATTCAATTGTCATTTTAAAGAATCTCTCTCATCCAAAAACCATCTGCAACAAAATTCTAGCTAATTAAGGATTCCATTAAGAGACTCAGGCTCTGTCAACTGAGCTAGCCAGGAATGCACTGCAGGATTCCATTAACTGAGATTTTAAAGCATATATGAAGGATGTTACCCAAGAGTAAAAAGATCATGAAAAAAAAATTCAATCCTTTACAACACACTCTTAAATTTGGAACATGTCATAGCTTGAAGAGGGTGAAAGTCAATCAAGATTTTTATACGAATACATTCTTTGTTCTAGAGTTCTTCCCTACCTTACCCCCACCTTTCCTTTTTTGGTAGAGCTGGATTGGGATCTGTGATCTCAGAAGAGTTCTGGGAATCTGGCACCGAGTTGACTTCAGAAAAGTGTTCAGATGAGCAGGACATCATGTAGGTAGAACTATAAGAAGGACTGGAAAAGGGGACCTCTGACTTCTTATGTATGGATCAAATCAGAATAATTGAGTAATTAGCTCATGACTCTTAAAAAAAAAAACTACTTGATATAATTCTCTTTGAAAACAGATTTCCACTTATCCATAACTTGGGTAAAAGATATAGTCAGATATACTCGGTCAGGAACCCATTAGGTTCATTTATTTTTAAGATATTCAAATTTTATGATTTCATTAGTAATTAAATACCCAAGAATAAATAAGAATAAAGTATAAAAAAGTTAAACTCCTTTGATACAATTAAATTATATATGCCTGACCATTGTTCATTTTAAATGCTCTCTTATTAATGTTTCAATTTAAACACTGGGCAAATTATTGTTTAGAAAATATCAATGATATGCATCTCAAGATTATAAGTACATAGGCTATGTTTATACATAGACATGTATATGTGTATGTGTGTGTATATACACATAAATGTGTGTATGTATATATCTGTGTGTATGTATCTATTGAGCACCTGGTGGGCTACTTTATGAAAATTGTCACCACTGGGTCAGTACTCTGTTTACTTATATAGAACATTTTAAAAATTATAATTAATTTTTTGGTACTTAATAGCTAATAAAAGCTTATTTAAGGATATTTTGGTGACTTTTTGATATGCATTCCTTTGACTTTCAAAGATTTGATCATTGTAACATTGACTTCTAATGAGTTACATTGAAGTATAGTGGTTTATAAAAAGAAAAATAATATCCACCTGGTAGGAATTAAAAATTACATGAGATAATATTAACAGCACAAAGTCCTTCAGAAAAAATTTAAATCTCTTCTGTTGGGAAGTTTGTCAGAAGTCACCATAAGCTAGTGAGTGAGTCTAGGCGATCCTTCATTATACAAATCTCAGTTGAGAGCTCAGGAAATTCCTGGATGTTAACAGTCTACTATGTTATAAATTCAAGCAGAATATTAAATAATTATTAAATTGAAATAAAAAACAAAAATAAAATGTGATAATTCAGGTTTAGAAAGTTGTAATGAGTTTTGTTAGGCAATGGAGCATGTAATTTTATAAAAATACCCAGGGAATTTTCTTAATGTGCACACCTACTATTTATGATAGGTTGAAATAAAATCGACTTGCATAAGATGTGCATCATTTGTTGATTATGGCACAGACACATGTTCACAAAGTCTCAGGTATAGAATATTTATGCAAAATTCCACATTAAAAAACAGAAAAGTGCAGTGCCTTTAACCAACAAAAACATACTTGAGTAGTAATAAATTAAATTCCATTAAAACTGACATTAAAACTACTAAGGTTACAATATTAGATGTGACATGCAAGGAAAAGAAAGACATTTCAGGCAGGAACATCGTGCAATAACATTTGAATTCATTCATAGCATTTGACGAGTTTTAACCATATTCTTTGATCACTGAGCGCTAGGAACCAGAGGTATTGTCAATCTAACATTCAAAACATAACTCAACTTACATCTCCAGTCTCCTAACCAGTGATTTTAAGAAAAGGGCCAATGCTTCCCACAATGAAACCCAGGCAGTTTTAGCCACACATCGTTATGCAGTTGCACCAGTAAGACAATTCCAACAGACCAGATCAAAGGAAAGTAAACATTTTGCAATTCTATCTTTTAGACAATGCAATCATCTTTGATTCCTCCTTCCTCTTCACTATTGTGAACATTTTTTAACATGTCAGGTTTGCACAATAAGAAAATGGCCTTGTGGAATGTATTTTTTGGCACAAAAATATTTTCTAATATTTCAAATCAAAATGTTCCCCACAGCAAAATGTCAAGCCATAAGAGGTGCTTCAGAGGTGCTTACTTATTTATGCAGAAAACTACACAAACAGTCAATTGCTTCCAAGAATTTTGTATTGAGTAGCAATTACTTCTCTTCCAAGGAATAGCACCAATATGATTACACCTCAGACTGGGGAGTGTTCCTTCCAAGTTCTTTAATTCCCTGGAGAATTCGCTTCACATGGCCCACTTTCAGTATACCCAGGTCCTAAAAAAAAAAAAAAAGAGTAGAAGGAAAATGAAAATAAGAATTAAAGGCAGAAAAAATTTTAAAAAAGAAGAAGGAAAAGGAAGAAGTTTATTGATAATAGAAAACATAGGATTAAATATTTAACCAGCGAGTAACATAATTAGCATTCAGTTCACTCATTTTAGTTATATTAAGTGATTCAGAAAGTGAAAGCTAGAAAAATAAGTTAATAAAACAAAAGCAACCTGACATTGAAGAATTGTCAATTGGTAAAAAATCACATTCTGCACAAATTCTTAACTGTGACATTCTCAAAAATTAAATACAGTGGGATTTCTTCAAGAGTCTAATTTCTCCTTTTTTTTTCTTCTTAAGATGGGCTCTTTTGGAATCTCTGAGAAAAATAATGTAGGACACCAGGGCAACCACAATTAGTTCTAAGTCAACATTTCTCATGCTAAAATGTTAAATTTTAAAGTGAGACCTAATTCTATAGGAAGATACCAGTGCCTGCTGCCTAAATTTGTACTGTAAATGAATTTGTACTTGCATTAGAAGTCTTTGATTTGAGAGGAATATTTAACTTAAATACTCTTTATACTTTGATATGTGTAAATGTAACAAATTACTTAAGCATAGTTATCTGTAGGTTGATGCTTTCTCTCAAAACACCATTGGCTCCTTTCCCTCAGAAATATTATGCTTGATTCTTAAAGAACTATCTTTCAATAAGTGCCAAAAATTCAATATTTATCTTTCATAAACAAATGATGACTACTAGTGTGCATGGAAGGTACTTTGCAAATATCTGTTGCAGGAATGAATCAAATCCATCTGAGATAACCATAACATTCACTATCTGAAAAACTAAGAAAGAGGTAAGGTTTTCAAATCCTACAGTGTCTTTAAGTGTAATGAGTATAATTTGTTTGCTAATGCATGAAGTCAAGTGACCTCTTCACAAAACAAGATTTGAAATATTTAAAAATTATTAAAAAGATGGCTTTCAAAGCAGCTTAAAAAATGGAGTCATAAGATTACTTGTCTAAGAAGATAAAGATTCTAAATATCCACCCTGTTTTGTAAATTAACAGCATTATTTATTTTTAAACTTTTAAGTGAAATAGATAAAATTGGTTTTAATCCTCTCTCCCTCTCTTTCTCCCCCTTTTATCCTTTATGAGTTCTTTGAGTTCTAGAGCATCAATGTTATCGATGATTTTGAAGCCTTCTGGAATATACTCTTTCTACAGCCAATTCTATTCAAGATAACACTTTTATAATATTTGACCCAGAAAAATACTTTCTCATACAACTAAGGGCATCCAAAATTAGTCCTATGACACTATACATTTCCTGAGTGTGTGCTAAAATATCAACTCTTAAAAGCAAGGCCAAATCCTAGAGGAAGATATCAGTGACTGCTCTCAAATTTGGAATGTAAATGCATTTACAGTCACATTTAGATTATTTTGTTTGAGTAGAATATATAAATTTCCTTTATATTTTGTGATAACATAGGTATCTAATTATAAAATATATTTTAATATAAATATTTTAACCCATACACAATGTATTCCCAAGAATAAAACTTCCAGGGGGGAAGCAGACTCTACTCAGAATTGCTGTGTTAAGGTAATGAAATGTATGTTTCCCACAGAGCTACACTAATTTCTTAGTTATATTTTCTTTACTACAGTTTTAATTCAGTACTTTTATGTTTTCTAGGGTATACGCTGTGATAAAGTTATGCTGTGACATTTGTTTTATTTTTGTCATATATTTTATCCTATATCACAATATATTTATTTTTATCATATTCTTCATTATTGGCTTTTTCTTTTTTTGGATGAATAGGCCTAATTTTGCCAAACCATGCTTTACAGATATTCACTTATCCTTCCAATCACATATACACAAATTTTCATTTAGAGAAAACAAAAAATAAACAACCACCCCCCACCATGTGTCTACCATTTTTTTTGGTGTCCCTCCTTCCTTTTTCCTATTGTGTTCTAGCAAGAATAACAATGCAGTCACGTTTGCATCTTTATCTGCTAAAGCACATTAAAAATATTTTCCCTTTCCCAACTGTAACTTTTCACATCAGTATTTCTAATTGTTTTGGAGACAAGGAAGTAACACTTGGGCCAAGCTCTGAGCAGGAGTTAACCAGGTAAAGGGGGAGAAACACAGCAAAAGAGTGTATACCCTTAAGGCGAGAAAATGTTTTATATTTTTAAGCAATCGAAGTAAGGCCAGGGTGGATGGGGCATAGCCTAGTGAGGGCCCAGAGACTCCACAGGAGGTTGAAGGAATAAGCAGAACTTTGGAGGCCTCCATAAGAATGTGGGTCTTTATTCTTATAGAAACAGGAAGCCACTGAGAGGTTTTAAGCAGAAAAGTGATACGCTTGATTGAAGATGTTAAAATAACACTATGGTTGCAATGTGGATAATGAGCTGGAGAGACAAAGAGTAGTGGTGGCAAGAACAACTGGGAAGCTACTGACCTTACACAGGCAAGACTGGACAGTGGCATGAAGTAGAACTGTGGACAGGAGATACAGAGAAATAAATGGAGATTAAAAGCAACATGACTTGGAGATGGGCTTGGCAGGCTAGAGGTAGATGGATGAGGAAGAGGAAGGTGCTAAGTGTATGACTTTGAGTTTCTCTGTCTGGAGTTTCTGAGGATCAGAAGTGTGGTTTACTAAAATGTAGAGCACTGGAGAAGAGACAGCATGGGAGTGGGATAGGACATGGTTTGGGAGATGCTGAGCTCAATATCCCCAACCTAAATGTCCGTCAACAGAGACTGGATAAAGAAAAGGTGGTATATATACAAAATGAAGTATTATTTAACCTTTAAGAAGACATTTTTAAAAAAGAATGAAATCATCTCTCTTGCAGCAACTTGGATGGAACAGGAAGTTATTATCTTAATTGAAACAATCCAGACACAGAAAGACAAATATCGCATGTTCTCACTCATAATTAGGTGCTAAAAAAAGATGTACACATGGACAAAGAGAGCAGAATAACAAACAATACAGACTCAGAAGGGTGACCGAGTGGAAGGGGGAAGTGGATGATGAGCAATCACTTATTGGGTGATATATGCTATTTGGGTGATGGATATCCTAAAAGCTCTAACTTGGCCGCTATGCATGTAACAAAATTGCACTTGTATCTCATAAACTTATATAAAGAAAAATAAAAAATAAGGCCAAAAAAATTTGATGTCTCTGTGCAATACCCAAGTGTCAAGTAGGCCGTTGGTGACACAGTCCAAAAGTTCACAAATCAGGTCAGGCAGGGCTGGAGAGAGAACTTGAGAGTCCCTGCTCTATTTGTAAGGAGGATCTGAAGCAACGGGGGTGGATGGCATTACCTATGGAGGAGGTTAGCCTTCACCAGCATTTAGAGCCCTTACTGTGAAGGGCCTGCCCACGTTGCCAGCTACAGCCACAGAGATCAGGGGAGCTTCTTCTCAGGCTCTATGAATTTGTGCCACAGAAGGCTCTTTCGGGGACATTTCCCTTCTCCTACCCCCTTGCACCCTGTTTTAAAGCCAAGGGTTAAAAAAAAACAATGTCAATACAAACTTCTAAAAGAAAAGCTTTAAGTATGAGAATGGAAATTGCATTAAAATAAAACAGAACAACAATAACAAAGCTCCAGGAAAAGCTAAAGTTTTCTAAAATAATTCTTAACCATCTCCTTTCTCCTCTTATCTAACTTTGCCTTAGTGTTTGCATGAGCTTTGTTTTTCATTCTGCAAATATTTGCTTCATTCATTGTACCTGTGTACCTATAAGTTTATGTATGTTTGTATGTATATACAACACATATACATGCATGTACTTTTATGTATGTATATGGCTTCTATACACACAGAACCTTTTCTTTGAGTGTACGCTCATTCATGGCAAATGACATGCAAGCTTCTAGAGGGCACACACCACTGAGAGAAGCTGGCATAATGTATTAATCAGAAGCTACTCAATAAATATTGCTATCAGCAAAAGATATCAGGAGTTACACAAATATGCTGGCTATAACAATCTCCAGCATTTATTTTTCTGTGCACTCATTCTAAGTTTGGAAGCCGACCTTTGCTTTATGAACTCTAATACTGTAGAGTTTGCTATGTTCCAGATTTAGGACTCTCAACTAAGGTAATTAATTATTTTATTATAATTATGGCTAAAATTGTTTAGGTATAAGTGGTGTTCACCTTTTGATGTGCTAAAATGCTCTTTGACTCTGTTTAATAGATATCTTTCATAAAGAAGTAAACTTTATACTATTATCTTTTCAAAGATCTTTGCTAATATATTTATAGATGACGGTCAAACAGTTCATTAATTTGTTATGAATTCATTGTATCATAGTTCAATGCATTTTAGAACTTGGTCAATAGGGAAGGAATCACTCCAACAAATGTTATTACTTGTTGAAATTTTAAAATAGTCATGCGTAGTAAGAAAATATAACATGATAAGGCCCTACTCCTGAGCCCTGGACAGAACAGCCTACTCTTGCTGTGTGTAGTATTGAGTTTATCCAAAGAATAAAAGGGAATTGCTGCAGATCATGAATTAATGGTTTTCTTTCACTGTCATAAAGAATAGGCTCTGAGCTGCCTTCTAACAAAAGCATGATTTTTACTTCATTTACTAAAGAAAAAAGCTTTTTGAGAGTAACAGAATTTTAACCTTTGTTATTGATATTTTGAATTAATTTTTAGTGGTTAACTATATATTAGATGTTTTTAGTCATTTTCAACAATAATTATCACCTTCCATGCTGATCCAATAAAATGAGCTAATAGAAACATGATCCATTTGGAAATATTAACACAGAAACAGCCATACCACTGGATACAGAGAAAAATTACTGAATTCATGCTTAGCTTTAGCTACAATAGAGAGTGATTTTGACAGAAAAAATTGCAGACATTCTTGTTTAGAAAGCATACAAGGAAATCAAACCACAGGGCAGTGAATGTTAGATTACTGCACGTTTGCATAACATAAGCCAAGCTAGAAGCACATAACAAAAGAGGCACCGGAGAAAAGATTCTGTTTTGCAAAAAAAATTTCAAGAGCAGAAGAGTAGCACAAAGGAAGTACCTTAAGATCTCGCCTCTCCAGATGCAAAAGTTCAGCCCCTCTGATGTCATGACGGATGAAGATATCTTTGTACTCTCCCAAATTGAGCAGATCCAGCCAAGCAGCAACTTCCTCTGTGCCCCATTTCTGAACTACCAAAGTTAAGAGCAAAACCCCCTTAATTTCTACATGCTCAATGCATTACAAAGCAAAGTTGGCCAAAGAAGATGCAAAACAGAGTGCAGCGGCAGTGCTAGCAAAGGAAAGGTCAAGGTGTTGTTTCAACAAAACTGTAGCTCCACTTTTCCCATGCAGGTTACAGACTTTCAACACAAGAATCTGACTATACAAAAACATTTGCTGCCGTGCACCCATGCTTAGCTTTAGTCCGATTTCCTTATTTAAAGCCACCCAAACTACACAGTATGCATACAAAATGTATTTCACATCATTAGAATCAGTGGCGTAAGCTCTAAATAAGCTCTGATGATTTCCTTACGACCATATATAAAAGTGGCTACAGACCGAAATGAGTTAAAATGGTAATTAAAATTTAAAATCTGACATGGGGTACTCAATTTTACGTCAAACTTTTCTACTTAGGGTCTTGTTGACTTCAAATGTTGTCTTTATTGATCCCACTATCGATAGTAACAGCAAATCAATGTGTTGTTAAATCAATGTAATGTCACTTAAAAATCACTGCTGTCTGAGATTAGTTGGATTGCATTATTTTTCAGTATGTATCATTTACTTATACATTTATTTAACATTGATTAGCTTAATAAAAGCCCACTTAATTGCCGCATTTGGTTTATTTTTATTTTTATTTTTTGAGCTAGAGTCTCACTCCATTGCCCAGACTGGAGTGCAGAGGCCGCTCCCGGCTACCGTAGCCTCGACCTGCTGGGCTCTGGCAATCCTTCTGCCTCAGCCTTCCAAGTAGCTGGAACTACAGGTGCACACTACCATGCCCGGCTAATTTTTGATTTATTGTAGAGATGAGGTCTCGCCAAGTGGCCCAGGCGGGTCTCGAACCCATGGGCTCAGGCAATCCACTCACCTCAGCCTCCCAAAGGCGAAGGATTACAGGCTGAGGCTTGCATTTGGTTTTTAAATGTCCTTCAATAGCTGCCCTGTGAATATCACAAAGTTTTATATCACAAAAAAATGAGATAGCTAGCTCAGAGGAATGTATACAATGATTTGATTATGAAAGGCAGCTACCATCATATACACAGAACTTGCAAGTGCTTTAGCTCCAATACAGCAAATTTAAACTCTAAGAAAAACTGAAAGGGGAACAAGAGAAACAGCAGCAAAGACAGGGCTTCATCTTTGCTTGAGAATGCAAGTATCAAAGCACACTGTCATTATCAAGGGGTTGACTGGTATCCTTAAAGCAGGAGAAAAAGAAGATATAACTTTAGGTAGAAAATATATTTAGCAGGTTAAAGGAGTAAATGAAAGCTTCTGTGTTCCATTTATCAATGTAATCTATTTATCAATGTAAACCAAGTGATAAACTGATGCTTTGAACTGCTGTCAAGAAAGAGAAAAAGTCACTTGAACAAAGATACTGACATCCACTGAACACAGCAGAAGCGAAGTCGCAACCAACTCATTCTCTGTGTGCAGCATTAGCACTGATTCCTACTGATACTTCAACATGTTTGGGGTCTACGATTCTTTTATGGTAAAATTCAAATAACATATTAATAGAAGTCACCATTTTAACTATTTTAAAGTGTACAAGCCCATAACATTTAGTGCATTCATAATGCTGTGCAACGCTCACCGCTACTTAACTCCAGAATGTTTTCATCGCTTCAATGAAATCACTTTAATATATTATTTTCCCATTATGTTAGGCTCTCCCTTCCCATGTGGACTACATACCAGGCTGTGAACTTGTCTTCTGCTTCTGAACCTTGTCCTTTTTAAATTTTGGCACTATGCGAAATACTGTGCTTCTGCTGTTTCTTTTGGTGCAATCCATAGGAGGCTCCTGTTCAAATAGAGTGAGAAAATAATTTTTTCAGGATATTGAGAGAACAAAATTCACTCTAACAATAGACACAACAAAAGAATAAGTTATAAACACTAACCAGTGCAGAACAGTGATAACTTCTTCAAAGAAATTTCATGATATTCTACTGAAATATATCAATTCCTATAAAGTGCCTTTGTTCACCTAAATGCCTTTTCATACTTGTTCAACAACATTTGAAAGTAGTATTTGGCCGAGCTCAGTGACTCATCCTGTAATCTCAGCACTTTGGGAGGCTGAGGCGAGTGGATTGCCTGAGCCCACGGGTTCAAGGCCAGCCCAGGCAACTTAGTGAGACCTCGCCTCTATAATAAATTTTTAAAAATTAGCCGGTATGGTAGCACGTATCTGTAGTTCGGCTACTGGGAAGGCTGAAGTGAAAGGATCGCCGGAGCCCAGCAGGTCAATGCTGGGGTGGCCGTGAGCATGCCACTGCACTCCAGCCTGGGCGACAGAGTAAGATTCCAACTCAAAAAAGAAAGAAAGTAATATTCAAAACTTACTTTTTCCTAAATATCTCTTTTTCAAAGAAGAGTTCAAAGTCTACTGTGATAAGGTCTCCATTTCTGAAGACACAGGCTGAATTCTACATACCTCTTCCTCATTTGGGTGTAAGATGTAATAAAGCCAAGGGATCTCTGTCAATTTCTGTAACTCCACCTCCACGGAGTGTAAGGCATTGGAGACCCGCTCCTCATGTGGAGACTCCAACTGCTGTTTACCAGAAGATTAAAAAGCAAAACAAAACAAGACACAGTGACCAATCTCAAACAGAATTATCGTATTTTTACAGTGACTATCCTTACCTCCTATTAGGTTGGATTCTTTTAAGTTAAGGAACAGATCTGAAAGATAACAAATTGTTTTATAATGATTTAATTTCTAAAAATCTGGACAGAAGTAGTCTAATCCTTACTAAAGATGATAGTACAGTCAGTGTGATTTTACTAACGTCACAGAAAAAGTATTGCTTTGGGTGTTTTTTCTATGTAAGCCTTTTCCTTTCCTCCTTCCAAGAATCTATCTCATTATACTACTTTATTTGTGCCTAAAGTCCTTCTGATGTACACAGGTCACTGTATAACAAATATTTTTTAAATTGTTCAAAAACTTGCCACATGAAAAGAACCACGGAAAAATCTCCTCGAGAATTTAGAAACTATGTTTAAGAAAAAAAACAGGAGTTGCAGAAAAAATGTGTGCCGAAAAACTTGTAAAAGTCACGGCAAAACGAAAAGTTCAACGGCTTGTCATCTGGCATTAGGGTTTGGCTACTTTAAAGAGAACTTAACTGGTCACTCATTGTCCACATTAACACAAAACAGTTATTAAAATGCATTTACAAGTTTAATACATTAATAATGGTAAAATAAGCAACTAACTATGTAACCAAGAAGAGGCTAATTGATTTCAGGAGCCTTAGTTTCCTCCTCCAGAAATAGCACAGTGTGGCTAGATTATTTCTGAGGACTCTTCCAGCTAAATGATACTTTCATAAATTACTTTAAAATTATAGATTTCCTGTATGTATGTTCATAGAATTTTAGAAATCAAAGTTCAGAGAAAATATTGCTGTTATTTATTATGAACATTATTTTTTTTGTTTCCCCTTGTTATTCAAGGTATCCACCACTTTGATAGCTACTAAAAATATGGAGATTCTCCACCATGTTGTAAAAAATCTGCCATTTTCCTTTTAGTCTAAGAATATTAATTTTTTAACAATAAAATTGATTAAGTGGTTATAACATATTCACTCTAGAAGTAAAATAAAGAGTAAATTTTACTTGTTCTCAAATGTAATCAACTCTTTATTGTGATATCCCTATTGATAAAGGCTCTGGTAGAATTCACTCTACACCAGGGGTACCCGCATGATCAATGTTCGTATACCTAACCCTGAATTGTACCTCACATCTTTACAGTAAAAATTTTTTAAAAGTTAAAAAAATAAAAATAAAAAAATAAAATAAATAAAAGAATTCACTCTACACATTTTAAAACAAACATCCATATTTGACAATGAGAGAATTAAAAACAGGGGCGGGAGAGGTGCCCTTCCATATTAACATAATACAATTGAGAAGTGTTCGCAAAGGAGCTCTCAGTGGCTACTTCTGGTATAGAGAAAAGAAATACAGAACAAGCTATGCTTCTAGATCTTGTCAGAAATTATCTTAAATGTAGTTCAAATAACACAAAAAATATACATCCTCTATAGAAAAATCTGGACCCTTGCAAATCACAGGTCACTAGAATTCCTATAGGACTTATTTAAGAAGACAGTGGAAGATTTTGGTTAACAGCATTAGTGCCAAAAATAGCCAGGAGGAAGGCTCCATTTATTTTATCAAAACAGACCACCAGTGTTACTTTCTAAGTTTTTTTTCACAGCCATAGTAGTGGCAGCCACCTCCTTTCCCAAGGAAGCTGTGTTTCATTTTCCTGTGGAGGTAGGGAAGAGCAATGGCTGTGATGCAGCCTTTAAGCTTCTCTTTTCAGAGAAAAGGATGTCCCAAAGGTGGCGTTTGTCTGGAACACAGGCACACAGAAATTCCAAGCTCAGGCACTTAATAGCTAGGCTGTGGGATACACCTTCCATTCATTCAGCCATTGTGCTAGATATTGACTCAACATTTTTTTTTATGTAGGTGTATATTTGCCAAAACGAGAGTAAAGTTCTGTCAAAAGAAGTTTTCAGCTCACCTCCTATCAATCAGAATTGTTACAAGGAATTAAAAAATAGCAAATGCATCAGCCCTCTAGGCAGGGACAACAGCATGTGCGAAGAAGCTACAATCGAACTCTAGGTGGCGACAAAATGCAAGATGCTAGAAACGGTGAGCTCTTAATAAAGAAAGC
Source organism: Carlito syrichta (assembly GCF_000164805.1). Taxonomy (NCBI): domain Eukaryota; kingdom Metazoa; phylum Chordata; class Mammalia; order Primates; family Tarsiidae; genus Carlito; species Carlito syrichta. Next base: position 277,339 of record NW_007255585.1, read on the forward strand.
TTTGGGGCTAACCGAACAGGACATCCATGGACTTCTAGCATTGATGTCTGAAGTTTACAAACCGTGATCAGATTCAGATGCGGCCTAAACTAGATTTCCATAACCAATACGAATTAAACTCGAAAGAGTTCTTGAAATTTAGTTCTTGAAACACTGCATCTAGATAGTGTCCTCTTTTAAGCAAATCAGGAGGGTCATACTAATCATATTTCAATTGTCAATTCAGGGAACAAAACCTGAGTAGAGGCCGGGCTTGGTGGCTCAGCCTGTAACCCCAGCACTTTGGGAGGCTGAGGCAAGTGGATTGTCTGAGCCCACGGGTTCAAGACCAGCCCAAGCAACTCGGCAAGTTCTCAACTCTACAATAAATACAAAATTAGCCAGGCATGGTAGCGCATGCCTGTAATTCCAGCTACTTGGAAGGCTGAGGTGGAAAGATTGCCGGAGTCCAGTAGGTCGACACTGGGGTGGCCGTGAGTGTGCCACGGCACTCCAACCTGAGTGACAGAGTGAGACTCCAACTCAAAAAAAAAAAAAACAACAAAAAACCTGAGTAAGACTGCACAAAAACATAATGGCATTTGTGAAGGGAAATCTCTGCTTCTAGCCTGAATCATGACTCCCAACTTCAGCCACGTGTTCTCTTGAAGACAAAAGCTAAGTAAAAAGGAATCTTTAAGTATGAAGGTCAGAAGGTGGTTTCCGCCTTAGAATCTGCTGAGTTCATGTTCCCTAAAGAAGGTATGTATTTCAACATTCTTATGTTAGCAATCATTTCCCTTCCTTACCAAAGGAACTCTGCCAACTAGTAAAGATTCCGTTTCATTATATAGTGCCTTCACATTGATGGCAATTTCAGTGGCAGTGTCTCTCGTAAGACTCTAAAAAAGAAAAATATCAAAGACGTGATTCTGTATTAAACTGGGATTCCGTCATCAGTAAATACTTTAAATTTTATTCTCTTAATGTAAATTCATGGCACAAATACATTTTTTAAATCTACCAAAATCCATAATTATAGAATTTCATATTCATATTGTATCCTCTAATTATGGTATCACAGAACCAAAAGAATGCACTGACTATAGTGAATACACTCAAGATCACATCTCCTACCTACAAATATGTATGAGAGAGGACCTCCTCAAAAACAATGGAATTATTTTTTGGAGGGTGGTCCCCTTGCAGTATAGGTTTTCTCCACTAGGTAAGTGTTCTAGGAACCCATAGGCATCAGTGTACAAGCAAGTGTTGTTGTGAGAGGCTATGTTTGACTGTGTAAAATGTTTTTGGAGACTCTTTCAACATATTTGGCCATTTCATGATGGGTGATTTACAAGTACACACCAGCAGTTTTCAACCAAAAAGGAATAACCTCTGTGCCCCACCCTCCCTATTCAATGGATCTCACTCTGAGTGACTTTTTTTGTTTCCTTGGATGAAAAGTCATCACAGGAAAATGTTTTGCTGATGTCAAAGAGGTGAAACAAAAAACAGCAGAGCACTAAAAGGTATCCAAATTGACAAGTCCAAAAACTGTTTTGAGCAGTAAAAAAAGCATCTTGATAGGTGTATTGCATCACAACTAGAGAACTTTGAGGGTGACTGAAGTTTAAACATGTAAGAATAAATACACAACTTTTTATAAATAAATTCCAAGTTTTTGGATCCCCCTTATACATGCTAGATACATATTCCCAAAAAAAAGTGAAGTCAAAAAAAATTTTAAAAGGGTATTATTTGATTATAGTTCCAGCTACTGATTTTTACTCTCTGTAGCTCCAATCACACTGCTTTTTAGACTGTAATCTTGATAATAATATACTTACTTGTATATTAATTTAAGTAGCTTCAATTGAGTAATTACAAGAATAAAATAATGCTATCAGCTTTCTCTATACTATAGCATTATACCATGTATCACATTTCAAGAGAGCTATAGTCTATCCATCCTATTATTAACTCTTACATTAAAAATTTTTATATAAGTATCAATTTCCAATTTAATAAAAGAAAAATAATGTTAGTGCACAACTTAAAACATCTCTAACAAAAAACACTGATGATAGCTAGGTCAGGAGAGAAGGTGAAAGAAGGAGCAAGAAATGATGGCAGCAGTTAAAAGAAGAACTGAAGGAAGATGACAAGTGACTGAAAGTGAAAAAGAAAAGAAAAATATGGAGAGAATTTAAGAGCAGGAATTGAAAAATGGCAGGAAAAGGGAAATGAAGAAAAATTTGGCCACAAATTTACCATAAGCTTCTGATAGAGACTCATATAAACTAATACAACTCTCACAGGGTATGACATATTTTACTGTATTAAAATACATGTGTTAACACCAAAAGAATCTGTGGAATGAGAATTTACCATGAGATCCTCACCTCCGGGCACCTTGGGTTGGCTTTATTCAGGGCATGGGAGCATGCATTCACAGCATGGGCCAGTTCTTGCTCCAAAAGACAGTGGATTGTGGCTGCGTCACAAATCCTAGCAGCAAAAATGAAGCAAAAAAACTTTTTTGAGTGCTGCTGATTATTTTTTTAAGTATAAAAGCAGTATGATAAAACACCTAAAAATATAACGATTACTAAGAAAACAATTTTCTAAATGGCTGCTCAATTATGAATGGCACAGGGTAGATCTACAAATTCAAACCCCATTGCAACGAAGAATATTACGTTAACAATCTTTATATAAAAAGTTAAAGCTTAGAATCAGAGGAAGACAGATTAAACAAAATACAGTAATATTTCATTTTTCAGTATCACTGGAAAGTGAGAGAAGTCACAAATAAAAAGACTAGAAGCATGTCTTTCATACATCGAAACTTCAAATACAGCAGATTGAGGAAGCGTATTGCCATATTTATCCTCCATATGTTAAGTGATTTATAAGCATTATCCAATTTAATAGTCACAGCTTCAAAAGGTAGCTGTAAGTGTGCATGGTGGCTCATGCCTGAAATCCCAGCACCTTGGGAGGCAAAGGTGAGAGGAATGCCTGAGCCCAGGGATTTGAGACAAGCCTGGGCAATCTGGCAAGACCTCATCTCTACAATAAAAATAAAAAAAATTATCCAGGCATGGCAACACGCATCTTTAAGTTCTGGCTACTTGGAAGGCTGAGGTGGAAGGATCGCCTGAGCCCAGGAGGTCAAGGCTGCAGTGGCTGTGATCGTGCCACTGCACACTTGCCTGGACAACAGAGTAAGACTCCCACTCAAAAAAAAAAAAGTCACTATGCTTAATTTTCTCCATGTTGTACACCAAGACATTGAGGCGCAGAGAGATTAGGAATGTATATAAAGATAATCTGTGGCAGAACCAGGATTTGAATGCATGACTATCCAACTCCAAAGCCTGTTGTGCCACACTCCTCTGGTATCTGAACCTCTAAGAAAAGTCCTGGTGAGATAAACTCCTGGACAGCACACGGCCAAAGAAGAGAAAGGAGGAGAATTTCCTCCAATTGCTAGAAAAATGGCGTAAAGTTTGCAGATGAGGAAGAAGGCAAAATTATTCAAATGCTTTTTGCTTCTGTCATCTTAATGAAGAACGAGCTTCTATGTGGAAAGACTAGAACGAGAAAAGGGGCAGAAACCCTATAAAGTTGAATCAAGAGTAAACGAAAAGAGTTAATTTCTAAGGATCATGCAATTGATATCTACGGCACAAAGGAACTTGCAAATGTCACCTCAGCAAAGTTATCAATAACTTTGAATAAAAGGCTATTTATCAGAATACAGATGGGTATATGCTATTCTACTTTTCAAAGAAAGGGAAAATCAACTTCAGATCAACATTTCCAACTGCCTACTGAATCTTCTAGATATTCCTAGTGGAATTTAAATTCTAAAGTCCTACAAGGAACCCACTATTTTCCCTCACATATGTGCTCCTCTTCCTGAATCTACTGGCTCCATCAAAGGCACCACAATCCATCCAGCCACTCACTAGAACCTAAGGTCATCCTGTCTCCTATTTCATGCCCACATGTCAAATCTCTCTTCTCCTTTCCATCTCTATTGCATTAATCATCATTTTTTTAAAAGCCAGATCATTCTTACAACATCATCTGTGCTCATCCTGCCCCAGCTTTGCTGTCCTTCAAATAAATCTTCCACACTACTTCCAGAACCATCTGATAAAGACTTGACTTCTCCTCACCTCTCTGTACACATTTCCCACATTCTTGCATATACTATGCCAACCTGTTAGTCACCCCAAACTCTCTGAAATTTCCTGAAAGTAACACGCATACTCTGCTAGGCCTCTGCCCAGTTTGGTCTCTATGCTTAGATTGTTCCTTCTCCTACTCTTCCCTCCAGACTAGACTAAAAGGTCACTTCTTTCAGGCTTCCCTCCCTTACTGCCTCTGGCCTTCTCTGTGCATACACAGAGACTACTGTGCCTTGTGACAGCAATTTTGCTATACTTCTCTCTCATACTAACCTATGAGCAAACTCAAAAGGGTCATAACATAGACATCTTTCCTCACCCTAAAATGGTGCTTGGCCAAAGAAGAGGCTCAAAAATGGAATATGTTTGAATAATCAGTAAATAAATTCTGAAAACAGACAAGTGAACATGATTTTCATCTTTTGAAAAATTTAAAAATATATGAGAGAACCAGACTAGGTTGTCCAGAAGCAAGTCTGGCAAATCTTCACTTCCTTTATGCAATAAAATTATTTGGTTGTTTCACGGGACAACATGGGAAGTGTATTTTGGTTTCAAGAAAACACTATAAAGTGCAAGGATCATTTGAGGCCAGGAGGTTGAGGCTGCTGTGAGCCATGATCATGCCACTACAGTCCAGCCTGAGTGACAGAGTGAGACCCCAATTCAAAACTAACAAACAAACAAAAAAACACTGTAAATCACAGGCCATAGAATTTGTTTGTGGTTTCTAAAAGAGATGGATTTACCTTAAAACTATTATGATATCCCTGTAGATAAGAAACTGAGATGCATAATAATGCAGTTGTGTGGATTAAGTTGAGTAAATGTTTTCTCTTCCCTTTCTTCTGATCTATCCAATCTTGTGCAGCTATAACACTTGATTATAATTCTGAATGTTGGTCCAGCAGTAGGGAGTGTGTATCTTTTCTCTTACATTTTCTTGAATGTAATTGCATCTCTTTTTTTGAGTTGGAATCTCACCCTGTCACCCAGGCTGGAGTGCAGTGGCATGCTCACAGCCCCCCACAGCCTCAACCTGCTGGGCTCAGGTGATCCTTCTACCTCAGCCTTCCAAGAAGCTGGAACCACAGGCACATGCTACCACGCCCAGCCCATTTTTTTATTTATTGTAGAGACAAGGTCTCACTAAGTTGCCCAGGCTAGTTTTGAACCCCTGGACTCAGGCAATCCTCTCGCCTCTGCTTCCCAAAGGGCTGGGATTACAGGTGTGAGCCACCATGCATGACTTGCATCTCTTTTTGATACCAAAAACTATGAAAACAATGTGTAGAAATTAAAAAACAAGGCTCATGCTTGTAATTCCAGCACTTTGGGAGGCTGAGGCAGGTGGATTGCTTGAGCCCAGGAGTTTTAGACTAACCTGGGCTACATAGTGAAACCTCGTCTCTATAAAAAAAAAATCAAAAAATTAGGTGGGAGTGGTGGTGTGCACCTATAGTCCCAGCTACTCTGGAGGCTGAGACAGAAGAATCACCTGAGCCCAGGAGGTCAAGGCTGTGGTGATAATGCCATTGCACTCCAGACTAGAACAGAGAGATCCCAACTCAAAACAAACAAACAAACAAACAAAAAAACCCCACCAGATTGGGGGGAAAAAAAAACTGTCTGAGACCAGAGTTGTCATAGTCTGAAAACCAGCAGAGCCCCCATACCTAGTAATGAGCTCCTCTGCAGCCTGGGAGCATAGCTGCATCTGCGACACCTCTTCTGTTGCCAAGTCAATGGCGTGATGGATGTACAAATGGGTTCGGAGAACTGGTTTACCAGAATCACACTTCTGCTTGTCTTCCCAAGATTTCAGAGTGCTCTCAAAGGCCTATTTAAAATCAATATTGCAACAAATTGTTAGTTTAGAACTCTGAGGCCCACGTAAATGTGTACTTGAATAAAATGATGATGGCTTTTTCTCTCATCTAAAGCCTCATTAAATAAATCCCAAGTATAAAAAAGGCATTTTAAAGTTTTCCAGTGCCTTTCAATAAAAAAGTAGTGTAGTCGGCGATGATAAATATATCATTGGAAAGTTAAAAAAAAGCTTTTGTGTTACATGCTTTACTATTTCTTCAATTTGTGTTTTAATCATTACTATTTTATATATATTAGATGAGAGGACTATTGGCAGTCATATTTGTTCAAGGCTGGCCTGAATTAAAAATAGATATTTTGGGAAAGGCAAAACTATGAAGACAGTAAAAAGATCAGTGATTGCATTGCCGGGGCCAGGAGTAAGGGACAGAAGGATGAACAGGTAGAGTACAGGGAATTTTTAGGGCAGTGAAACAATTCTGTATGATACTATAATGGTGGACACAAATACAAATGATTGTACATCCAAACCCACAGATGTGCAATTCAAAGAGTAATGACAACCATGGACTTCAGTTAATAATAACGTACCAATATTGGCTCATCAGTTGTAACAAATGTGTCATATTAATGCACAATGTTCATAATAGGGGAATTTATGTGTGTAGGGAAGAGTGAAAAGGATGTGTGTGGGAATTTAATTTAATTAGAATACTCCTTACTTTCTACACCATTTTTCTGTAAACCGAAATTGCTCTAGAAAATGAAGTCTTAATTTTCAAAAAACTTGTTCATATGTAAAACTAAAATAACCTAATCCTTAGGTTATTTTAGTTTTACATATGAACAAGTTAGATTTGAGGCAATTTAAACCATTTCCTTATTTTCTATTTTCTCATAACAATTTCAGGCTTTTAAAAAACTTGATAGAATTCTAGAAGAATGTTCTCTGTTACGTACTCTGTCCCTTGTTAGCATCTGAGCTCTGTTTTTGTGCACAATTTTGATAATCCCTGGAGGCTGAACCCATGCTTCGCCATCCACCTGCACTGGGACTCCCTCATCTCCAAATATAGTGATTTTTACTGTACGGCACTGAAATAAAACAAAACATTTATTTTAGAGTGTAAATCATCCTGAGAAATTGCCAATCTGCATTCAGGCTTGAGTATTAGTCTATTCTGGAATGGCATGCTATGCTTAGCCACTTAAAATGACATGGTAACAACTAACATTATGGCAAGAAAGTCAACATTTCAAAGATAAATACGCAGTGAAGGAATCATTTGGAATAGCTTTCCCCAACCCTCTGTGGCTCAAGGGAGTGCAGTCAGGGTTGATTTGAGAAACCAACCTGGGCTATTCGATGATGCTGCAGTTTAATCACCCTTGAAACTGCCATCTGCACGCTATCAAATATCGCAACAACTTCTAGGATCTTGTCATCAAATGATGGTGCAGCAAATATCTGAAAGGAACAACTAACTGAAGGTTTAGAAGAACTGGTGCATCAAGTAATATAAACTCTGCTATATATATGTATCTCAGATCAGTAAATAAATATTATTAGAAAATGATAATCCAAGAAAAAAAACCCTCTGAAGATGGCTTAAAATGAACAGACATCATTTAAAGAAGATTTTCAAACAAATGGATATAATACTCCTACCCCTTAAAGCACTCTTTGGAGTAAACGAATATATTTCTAAATAATTCATCTTGGTGTAAAATGTGTTAAGTATCTGTCCATACATAATTCACATATATTGATAAGATGATGCATGCAATTTTGGAAGTCTACAAAACCTGACAGGTAATATAGTTTCATAAGTTTAAAGCTGTTAAACATGCACATTATGACCTAGTTCACTTGGTATGTTCTAAGGGCAATCTTTTGAGGTGTTATAAGCAATATGCATATGTGCTTTATATTTTGATACAAATTTTTAGGGCTCTTAAGAATATGGAAACTAAAACCTCAGAGGATAAAAATTATGTAGGCTTATTTTACCTTTACATTAGATATATTTTCACAAAATTAACTTACTCTAAAATTTTAGGTTTAGGCTATATTGGTCCTTTTTATTCTCTTTTGCTATACCATAAATAATATGGCTTTGAAAAAAATTCAGTATAAAGTAGTATCCTAATTAAAACTTCTACTGGGAACACCAAGACATAAATTTGCTAACATTGATGATATTTTATCATTTTTGTTGTCAGATTGCCTAGGCTTAAATTCTATCTCTGCTACTGCTAACTATGGAAACATTGCCTCAGTTTCTTCAGTGGTGAAATTCAGATTTTAAAAGTGGGCTTTAGAAAAAAGGTGGATGTTAAATAATGAATGTGACTCTCTTAGAACATTGTTGACTACACAGTAGGTGTTCAAAAAATGTCAGCTTTAATATGTTAATCTCATTGACTTCTCCCCTTCAAAAAATTTAAGAACAGTGACAGGTTGACAACAAAATGTTGACTGTTAGTGTAAGTTTTTATACTCCAATAGGATTGGAAGATATTCATGTCATATAAAATACCAAGATTTTACAATTTATCTTATACTTTAATCCCCACCTGTCCATTTAAGAGCCTTGGGAAAATTGGTAATATCATTATATTATAAGCTCAAATCAATGATTTTGACTCTTCAAATAAAGATTGTGACAACACTTCTCATTTTTACTTCTCATTTTCACTTCTCATTTTTACTGCTATATATACTTTAATAATATACTTTAATAATTGTGCCCTCTTTTCCTCATTTTTTTCAGAACAATTACATTTGTGAGGCTGTGTTTTTTCTTTTTTAGTATGGCAAAGTATAAAAAGAAAACAAAAATAGCCCTAAACCTCGTTAGCCAAATGAACCCTCTTGATAGTTCTAAAACAAAAAAATAACAATATACACATCAGTTTAGGAAATTCAAAGTACTGAAAGGTATAATGATAGGCAGAATAATGCTCTCTCTCCATCCCAAAAATGCTCCTGTCCTAATTTCTGGAACCTGTGAGTATGATACCTTACATGAAAAAAGGAGTTTTGCAAATATGATTAAATTAAGAACCTTAGGATGAGGAGATTACCTGGATGATCTAAGTGGCCACAATGTAATCACAGGGATCATTAGAGGTGGAAGAGGAAGCAGAAGAGGTGAAGCAACACAAGAAGGAGGCAACCTGTCTTTGTTGGCTTTGAAAATGAAGAGAGAGTAATGTGGCAGCCTCTCAAAGCTGGAAGGGCAAGAAGATGGATTCTCTAGAGTCCCAGAAGGAAACAGCCAGCTGACACCTTGATTTCAGTGCAGTGAGACCGTGTTAGATCCCTACCACATAGAACTGCAGATGATAAATGCGTGCCAAGTTGCTAAGTTTGTGTTGTTACAGCAGCAACAGAAAACTAACATGTGTATGAAATAAAAAAGTAACAACTTCCCTTCTTTATTTCTTAAATCTACTTTCCAAAAGTAGCTTCATTAGTGTTCATCAAAAAAATTGTTTGATACATCCCAAGGTATGCATACCTATGTATTCAACATGAGAGTAGAGTATGTCCACAAGAGAATATTCAAATAAAATCTTAATCAAATCTATGCCCTGCCTCCCTTCTCAATGTAAAATATTCTGACATGAAATTAACTTACTATTACAAAGCAAACTTAAAAGAAAACATTATCCTAGTAATTATAATTTTCTTTTGGGGAAACAGACTGTCTACTCCCCTTATGCTACTTACATCGTCCTCTTTGGTTCCACCCCAGAAGTTAGTTCCTCCGGCATAGCTGGGGATGTTCAATACTGCAATGCCTTGCAAACTGGGGAGAGGAATATACTGCCCATCACACTGTAAGGTAAAAACTTAAAGATTAGAAAAAAAGAGTAAAACTGCTATTCTGGAAGATACTAAAATACTACAGACGAAAGGGTAATGGAGCAAAGTACACTAGTTATGACTGTCCTCTTGTTAATACATTTCTACACATTCAAAGGCTGTTCTCTTATTTTTTTAATGCAGAAAATTTACTGTTACAGAAAACTGATTTAAAAAAATATTTTACCTTTTCCCTCTAAAACCAGGCAATACTTTTCTGGGAGTCTTTTTCAAGTCACTTATGATATTCTCACTTGTATAGTGGTCCTCTCTGTACTTATTTCAAGCATCTTTTTGAAAACAAGTGTGTGAGGGCAGATTCTAGTCCTCACCATTCTCACTTAGTCCCCTCACAGGCCTGGTATACTGCTGGGGCTCTATGACCACCTGGGAGCTGGCAAAGCTCAAAGCTGAGTTTTTCAAGTGGTGCAAAGCAACAATACATGCATCTCAGAAAGCTCCTTATACCCTTGCCTTCTAAATACCACAAATGAAAACTAAATTACCACTTAAATGGAAAAAAGAATATGGCTGGTGAAGTGACGTGACATGAATAAATTCTCATTGAGTGAAAGCAGAGCTACTACTTTTTTCATAAAAGTTGTTTCTTAAATTAATTTTCTTAAAGTAATCTAAGAGCATTATGCTTTATTCTATTAATTCTTACATAAAACTTAGCTATTAGGAGGCAGTTAAGAAACTAATTTTAGAAAAATAACTTTAAAAAGATCATAATTATGTAACATAAATCTTATGACGATCATATTTAATCTGCATTTAAAAAGATCCACTTAACATTGTTCTAAGTGAACATTTAATCCAACATTTAAACTTTCATTTTAAAAGAGCAGAGCTTGTAGATGTCACACTTAAAATAGATGTTATATTTTCATTAAACGGTTCTTGCATTAAAAAGTGACATAGCTTCTTAAAAACTGCATTTTAATATCCAATAAAAATTATCTCCAACCTTTAGAATAAACGAGAATAAACAGCCTTTAAATCCATTTTCAACCACTTTAAATTACTGAGACTTCATAAATGATTTATTCCCGCATGTGTTTTTTACAATTCCTTTTTTTTCCTATGAAAACACAGTGTTAAACATTAGACAGGTTGAGTATTTCACATTCAAAGGTCCTAGCACTTAGGGGCATGCCTGGCATGTAGCTGGTGCTCAATGTAGATCTGTTAAATGAATGGATATTAAATATTAGTAGAATAATAAAGTTTTTCTCAGCCCAATACATTGAACAAATATCTTTGTGTACTTTAGAAAAAGCTGTTTTAAATCATATGACTAATTTGAAGGAAATAAGGAAAAAACACTATCTCTACAAATATTTTTAAAATTCAGAATAGTCTAAAGAGTTTATAAATGGATGCACTTTATTTGCAAACATAGTATGGAAAAAGATAACCATTTTAAGAAGGAAATTCCATGTATAGTGCTGCATTTAACATATAACACCCGGAGTTAAGTGCTTAATATCCATTTCATACAGTCTCACAGACAAAATATGAGTAGGACAGATTCAATAAACAAAGGTCATATGATTAAAAAATTTCTTATACTCAGGAAACAGTTCAGGAGGGTTAAATTTTTTAAATTGTCTTCCCTATGGTCCCACATTTCTTTTATTTATTTATTTTTAGAGACGGGGTCTTTCTCTGTCACCCAGACTGGAGTGTAGTGGTGTGATCATAGCTCACTGAAGCCCGGAACTCCTGAGCTCAAGTGATCCTCCCACCTCAGCCTCCCGAGTAGCTGGGACTACAGGCATGCCCCACCTCACCTGGCTATCTCACATTAATAATTTTGCAAAATGCTACAAAACTGCAATTATGTATATATTTTTTGATCAGTGTCTGTCTTTCTCTGCTCCTTTCATCAGGCAATATGGAGTGGTGAGAAGCTGGTGGACCTGGTTTCAACTCACTTTGTGTCTGGCTAGTCCCTTAAACTTTCAGTGCTTCATTTTGCTCATCTATGAAATGGGGTGACAATTCTTAGCACACAGTGAGCGAGGCCAATGAGATAAGGTATGGGAAAGCACCCAGATCACACAGTGGGAAGTCACTACATTTCCTTCTCCAGTTATAATGACAATTTGTTTTATGGTGAAAAGGCGCTGGATTTGAAATTTGGGCTCCTCTGGCTATTGGTTGTTTGATAGCCAGGCAAATGCCTGGATTCCTCTGCAATGAATAACAATACCTACCTTATAAGGAATGATAATGCCTACTTTATCAAGTTGTAAGAATTATAGATGTTATGTAGAGAACATACAGTAAACTTCATTATTAAAAATGATTTAAAAAGTAGTTACAAATAGTTATCACTGAAATAAATTAAACAAAGATAGGAATTATTATTGTATATTAAACCAAATTTATTTAGGCTTTAAAAAGAATGCAAACATGATGGGAAGATTTGAAATAACTAAAAATGTGAATTAAACAGCTACTTACTTTCTATCACATATTTCATTATAGCCTACAGATGGAGATTGTTTTTGAAAAGTTGTCTTTCTTCACATATCTTGGTATTTATGGGACTTGAAATAGTATATGATCATTATTTCAGTTAATACGTAGAAGAGATAGTGGTAAATTAGGTATATAATGGGCAAAAAAGTCATCCTTCCTAAGAAAGATGTCTTATGTTCTAATAAAAATTTTTCCGGCCGGGCTCGGTGGCTCAGCCTGTAATCCTGTGCCTTTAGGAGGCTGAGGTGAGTGGATTGCCTGAGCCCGCGTGTTCGAGACCCGCCTGGGTGGGCGAGACCTCATCTCTACAATAAATCGGGCATGGTAGCGCGTGCCTGTAGTTCCAGCTACTCGAAAGGCTGAGGCGGAAGGATCGCCGGAGCCCAGCAGGTCGAGGCTGTGGTGGCCGGGAGCGGTCACGGCACTCCAGTCTGGGTGACAGAGTGAGACTCCAACTCAAAAAAAAAAAAAATTTTTTTTCCATTTATATGTAAAAGTGTTTCTACTCTAAAAGTAGCAAGATATGATGTGATGTTATTCTACCTTTCTGGCATTCCCATTATTGTAAAGAGGAATAAACCTCACTCAAAGGTTCAGAAAGTTGGTATAAGTCAGAATCACTTGTGATGTGACTTGGGAAACAGAGTTTGCATTTGTATCGTACTTTTCAGTGTAACTGTGATTTACTGTACCTTAGCTCATTTAATTATGATTTGCACAAAATCATTATTTTATTCATGTTTTGATGGGGAAACCAGGGTCAAATTCTTTATTCTGCATAAATTCAAAGTCAAGACATGAAGTAAAGTAGATCTCCTTCCATACTACACTATAACAGGGAAAGGAAAACTTAAGTCAAGCCGCAAAAAAAAGAGGTGGAGGTTTGGCAAGGACTGCTACTGATGAAGGGATCTCTCTGGAAAGAGTTTCCCAAGATGTAAGTCTCTCTTCTTCCCCTTTATTTCAAGTGACTCATCATTAGGAAAATGAATTTTTAGACACCAGGCCTTCCATGGCCATTAGGAGTAGGAGGTGTTTTGTTGTTTTTTACTTCTAACTATGACAATGGATTCTTCACTTCTACTTTACTTTTTTTTTTTTAAGAAAGAAAAGTTATTTAAGAGTAAAGTAGAGAGAGAAAGAGAAGGAAGAGAGAAGATTCACCTCCCCAAGGTGGGGGAGGGGGACCAAAGCCAGGAAGCATGGCGACAGCCATGGCTCAAAGAGTACATGGCCACACCAGACTCTAGCAAGGCAATGGCCCCCCTCTACTTTACTTTTTAAATGTATATTAATATATTTTCATTTATCTTGTCTTACTAATTTTATTTTCCTTTTTAATCATTTAATATATACTCCTGTATCAAGTGTTCTTAACTTGAACTTCAGAAACCAAGGAACCATGAATAGATTCAAGGTATTTGTAAACTTGATGGTAAAATGTATCTCTTTATGTTCACTAGTCTTTGAAATTTAGCAGTGTCCTCAATTATAAATGTAGGTAACAAACCAGGCATTAGCAATACCTGGTATTTCATCATCGACAGAAATACAGACATCTTTATATCACACTACAGATAGTTCAGATATCCTGTAATATCATTTATGTTCTTCATTACTTTGAAATAATGGTATTTATACTATAAGTAGACTTTTATTTGATGTGGTAATAATGAAACATACATATTACTCTTTAAGAATTAAAACTATTTTGTTAATTTATTTTCACATTATTGGTAAATCTTCTTTTGTAAGTCTATGTATTTTGTATAATGCATTTAAAAACAATATTCTGAGAAGAGGTCCACAGTCTTACCAGAAAGCCAAAGGAGTTCACAACTCAAAAAATATTAGGAGCATTTTAAAATGGAAGGTAAAAAGTAGCTGTGTAAGTAAGACATCTTGTTTAAAATGCAGACCACCCGTATAAGAGGCTACACATCCTATTTCTGAAGGACTGAGGCTTCTCCAGGAACTAAGACTCCCCCGTCCCACTCATCTGGACTCCAGATAATTCCCCAAACCTTAAAGATGGTTGGTTATGGGGCTTGCTCACAGTACTTAATAAATTGTTCAAAAACGATAATACACCTGTCCATTTCTCCATCAAGACAAGCTCAGACATTGCACTAAGCACAGGGGATAACAAAGATGAATACAAATTCCCACCTGTCCTTAAGGAGAGTGGCCAACCAAGGTATATGGAGAAAAAAATGATTGATTACAATACAACACAAGGGAGGGAACCTAAGCTGACCTAGGCACAGGGCTGGCAAGGATAGCACTTGCAAAGTGTGAACCTTCTTGACTTTATACCTTTTTATCCAGTACATCTATCTTAATTTTACAAACAATGATACCTCAAATCAGCTGATCATACAGTTGTGTTTTTAGAGTGAAAGGTGTAATAGGCTGATCTTTACTAGGACATTTAGTTGATACAGAATGAGCTAGACACCTCTTTGTCCACATTCCAGCATTGAAATAACACCAAAAATAATAATGCTCTGATTAATTTGTTGGGTTGCAGGCTTGAGATTTTAAAATTTTTTGTATGTATGATATGCTTTAATTAAAAATATCTGGTTATAAAAAGATACAAGGTAGGAAAGACATGCCTATCGGCATGAATGGTAAGTTCTGAACCAAGGTTAAAAGAAAATAAAATTCACAATGGTAAGCTCTGAACCAAGGGTAAAAGAAAATAAAATTCACAAAAGCTAACAGACTTTTCATAGCTATGTTCCCAACCTTCTTTTTCTTGTTATTGAAGGAGATTAAATAACTTTTCTTGTCTTTAATTTCTTATTTTAAAAAAATAGGGAAAAAATACTAAAAAATTTAAAAGTTCAAAAATCTCTTTTTCTTTTGCTAACTTGTTAGAAATAATTATAACAAAATATACATATATATTTTGACTTGTGGTCTCACTCTGCCACCCAGGCTGGAGTACAGTGGCATGATCATGGTTCACTGTAGCCATGACCTCCTGAGCTCAGATGGTCCTTCTACCTCAGCCTCCTGAATAGCTGGGACTACAGAGATGCACTACCAGGCCTAAATAATTTTTTGAATTTTTGTAGGACGAGGTCTTGGTATGTTGCCCAGGTTGGTCAAGAATTCCTGGGCTCAAGCAATCCTCCCACTTTGGCCTCCCAAAGTGCTGGGATTGGTGGCGTGAGCCATTGTGCCTAGTGAAATAAACATACATTTAAATGAAAATATTCTATTTACTATAAATGTTATTTTCAGGAATTTGTGAAACGTTGGGTATTACAGAATTGGGTCTGAGTTTAGACACTTAAATGAAAATCCATTAATAACTCTCTCCTATAAATGTGGTTATTCAAGAGCATCACCACTCATAGAGGCTAGGAACGACGACAGTCCGTGTGTTATATCCAGTGTCTTACCTCTTAGTATAAAGTGGAGAATCACTTCCATTTTATCCCCTTGAGTATTTAATCATGAATCAAATGGTATTTAGGTCAAATGAGCTCCACATTGAATTATTTTTCTAAGTAAGATAATCTGAAATGTCTTACTTCAAAATGAGCTTACCTCAAGTTGAACCCTTTGTTCTAAATTCTTGTATGATCTCTGTAATAACTCCCGGGTTCCAAGGACTCCATACCACATCAAGTTTTTAGTTCGGCTCCTGAAAACAAATGTTGGCAGGCAGTTTCAGGAAGTTTTACTCATTTACTTCTCAAAGGCAGAGCAAACAAAAAAGATAATAAATAAAATTAAAGTAAAATTGCCTTTATGTAATAACATTATTACTATTTCCAAAATTACCTGCATTTTTCAGGGTGCTCCTCTCTCTTATTATTAAATTCTAATGAAATTTTTGCATCTAATCCAATCCCAAAGTAATTGTTCATGACACATTTTTCTGAATATCCATCTCTATAATCATAAGGAAAAGCACGTAAAAGTCAATTTCAGGTTCATTACAATTACAACTTGTACACAAAATAGCACTTAAAACTACCTAAGCTTCCATTCCTCACAGAAGATTATAAACTTATCAATAATCACTTCCTATTTACATGCCATGTGTATAACCACAAGACGTACAATTTCTGGTGCAGGTGATATCAAGGGATGGTGAGCAAGGTAAACAGAATAGAATTACAGTTTGGTTTGCTACTAACTGCAGTAAAATTTTAGCTCTTCTGCCCTTTACATATGTCCTCATTATATAGATAAATGAGGTTGATGATGGGAGGGCCTTGTAATCAGGTACTAATGCTCTTCTCTTTTTTTTGATCATTACAGTCTCTTCCACTTCTACTTTTAACAGTGAACAAACATTTATGGAGGAAAAATAAACATTAGATCCCTGAGTCCAGGGGTTTGAGATCAGCCTGGGCAACTTGGTGAGATCTCGTCTCTACAATAAATCAAAAAATTAGCCAGGTGTGGTGTCACATGCTTGTGGTTCTAGCTACTTGGAAGGCAGAGGCAGAAGGATCACCTAGGCCCAGCAGGTAGAGGCTGCGGTGGCCGTGAGCCACTGCACTCCAGCTTGGGTGAGAGAGTAAGACTCCTACTAAAAAAAAAAAAAAAGAAAAATTAGATCTAATCCATCCTTGTAGGTGTACTGAAAAGTTTAAACTATTATACTGTCCTTGAGAAGTGTCATTACAGAATGAGACAGAGCATCCTGCAGAGCTAGGTTTTATGAGGAAAAAAGGGGATATAACAAAAGCAAAATTAAAAATGGAAGTAAAAGAAAGTATATCTTGAACTGTCTAAAAAATTTTAAGGAGTTTTGAGAAAGGAAGAGATCAGTGTAGGTCAGAAGTTTCCTGAAAAAAGTAAACCTAGAAAGAAGCTGGATGTGGAAAGATGACAGATTTGGTGAGCCCGAAAAGAAAGGAGGTAACAGGAACAGCAAAAATACAGGTATGAAGGCTCCACTGGGTAAAAAGAAAGATGAATAGAGTCATGGCTTCCTTTGCCAGGGGGTTACTCTCAAGAGAACGGGGCAGAAAAGGACTTGCCTCAGGAACAGATTGTGGAGACCACAGGATTTTTAAGGGTTCAATGGACTGATCATTATCAGCTTTTGACATTTTCTGATCATCCTTTTTGTATATGGAACCATATTTATTGTAATACATTTAAAATGCTACAATTAATATAAAACAGAAATGAGAAAAGTCAAAAGAAAATAATTGCAAAAGTATTTTCTTACACTGAATCTGGATCCGGATCAATAAATGGCGTGGCACCAAAAGGATCGATGTTTGCTAGTAACATTTTATTGATAATAGAACTTCCAGCAATGGAGGCAGCCAGTCCTGCTCTCAAACCTGGACAGAGAAATAAATGCATACAATAGTGCATGCTAAGAAAAAACAGAAAGAACCAGTCCATTCAAGCCTAATCTCAAATGTCTCACTCCCAGAGCACAGTTTTCAATGCCTAGTCTTCCTGTTAATCAAAACTAAGATGCATTAACATTTATGACTATAAGGTTTTTGATACTTCCCAGGATCTATATGTTATAAAAAAGAATTAAGGAGATGAGAACCTGAATAGAAGTTGATTTGTGACCTTTTCTCATTTACCATATCAATAATTCTTTAACTTCAACAAATACAAGTTATTTCCTTTGTTATAGCAAATAAGGTATTAAGACTGCAAGGAATTTATAATAAAGGCTGAATTACCCAAAATGTCATGGAGTTATCACTTCCACACTCTCAAAGCATAGATAATACTCAATTTAGAATGTAAAGAGATGTATTAAAGTGAAAACCTAGTGTTAGTGTCACGTATAAGTGGTAATGGCCAGGTGTAGTGGCTCATGCATAGAATCCAAGCATTTTAAGAGGCTGAGGTGGGAGGATCACTTGAGGCCAGGAGTTTGAGACTAGTCTGAGCAACACAGTGAGACCCTGTCTTTACAAAAATAAAAAATAAAGTGGTGATGCATGTCTATAGTCCTAGCTACTCAGGAGGCTAAGATGGGAGGATCACTTGAACTCAGGAGTCCAAGGCAGTAGTGAGCCATAATCACATCACTGCACTCTCTTTTTCAAAAAAACAAAAAAGACTCTCTCCCTCTCTAAAAAAAAAAAGTAATATATTAAATGCAGGTATTTGTGAATTTTGGAAGAATAGTATTGAATGTCAAAACTGAAGCATCCATCTTAACTTTGAATATGTAAACTTCCAAATTTATTTCAACATGTTTTCCACTAACTAGTTATGGTAGTTAAAACTAATGAATTTTATGATCTACTCAACCCAATATGAAGGCTAGAAACACTAAGTCTAGAAAGAAGATAACGTAATAGGGGTCTGAGAGATCAAACAAAAAAAGACAGAATAATGAAGAAAAACATGTCATGCATGGTGGGAAATACTAGGAAATTAGAAAAAAGAATCTTTTCTTCAACAAGCAGTCCTCTTCTCAACAAATGTGTTCTTTTTAGAGGATTTTTAACTAATAACGTTTAGCTGATTATCAAATAACTAAGAAGGATTTTATTCTATCATTTAATGTCACAGTTTTGAATATGCTATGGCAAACTTTGTTATGCCAATTTACTTTATGTCTAAACAAGTGAATAAAGAGAACTATAGATCTGGTGAGAGTAAGGAAAAATTTGGAGAGATGAGGAACCATACTCCAGTTGCCCCACAGAAAAGTGTAATGTTTTCTAAAAATGTTTTAGGGTTAGCCATATTCATTCACAGCTTCATCCCAGAGGGGGCATCCCACAGTTCCCAGTTGGAATAGAAACACAACTTCTAAACCTGGAGGCCTTTCCAGAACCAGGCTGGTTCCAGATTTATCTTCTTTCTTTCAATATTTTTATTGTCATATAATTCACACACCATAAAATCCCCCCTTTTAAATGTTTTTAGATAGTGTGGTTATTTGTAGTATGTACACAAAGTTAAATAACCATCACTACTAGCTTTAAACAAATCTGTCTAAAACTAGAGATGGCAAAACACACACACACACACACACACACACACAAACAAACTCCTCCAAAACTATTACTATGTAACTCTAGAACTAGAGACCCTGTACCCATTTTCAAGCCTCCTCTCCCCCCACCCCAGGTTCCTGGAAACCACTAATCTACTTTCTCTCTCTATGGATTTGACAGTTCTGCACATTTCATATAAATAGAATCATGTACTATTTGGCTTTTATGCTCATCTTCTTTCACTTGGCATAATGTTTTCATGGATGTTCATGCTGTAGTATGTATTACTGTTTCATTCTTTTGAATGGCTCAATAATATTCCATTGTAGGGATATACTATTTTTGTTTATCCATTCAACTGTTGGATATTTGGGTTGTTTTTTGGGCTATTGTGAATGCAACTATAAATAGTGTGCAAGTTTTTGTGAAGACACATATCCTCAATTCTTAATTCTTTTGGGTATATACTGAGTAGTGAAATTGCTGGGTTATATGTTAAATATGTTTAATTTTTTTAGGAACTGCCAAACTATTTCTCAAAATGGCTGCATCATTTTAAATTCCTGTCACCAATGTATGAAAATTCCAACATCTTTATATCCTTGCCAATATTTGTTTTTATCAGTTTTGGTGATAGTCATCCTAGTGGCATAGAGGGGCACCTCCTTATGGCTTTATTTTGCATTTCCCTTATGACTGAGATCATTAGGCATCTTTTCATGTGTTTATTGGCTATTTATATATCTTCTCTGGAAAATGTCTATCCGGATCCCTTTCTCATTTTAAAATTGAGAGGTTTGTCTTCTAATTGTTGAAGTTTAAGAGTTCTTTGCCTGCCTGGGCAACTTGGCGAGACCTCATCTCTACAATAAATCAAAAATTAGCCGGGCGTGGTAGTGCGTGCCTGTAGTTCCAGCTACTTGGAAGGCTGAAGTGGAAGGATCACCGGAGCCCAGCAGGTCGAGGCTGCGGTGGCCGGGAGCGGCCACTGCACTCCAGTCTGGGCTACAGAGTGAGACTCCAACTCAAAAAAAAAACAACAACAAAAAGAGTTCTTTACATATTCTGGATACTAGTCACTTACCAGATATATTAATTGTAAATTCTTGAGTTGTCATTTTACTTTCTTGATAGTGCTCTTTGATTCACAAAACTCTTTAACTTTTATAAAGTCCAATGTATCTATTTTTTTGTTGTTGCTTGTACTTCTTTTCCTAGCTAAGAAACCACTGCTTAACAAGGTTATGAACATTTTTGTCTACCATGTATAAAAATGACTACAGAGAAATTTATGGCTTAAAACCAAACAGAAAACTTAAAAAGTAATAGAATAAAAAAAATCAGGTTTACTTCGAGTACTTAATAAATGCAGGCTCCTGGGTACTACTCTAGAACTCAGGACAGGGCCTGGAGATATGTGTTTTAATACTTTCTAGACAATTGTTATTATACATGGAAGAATCTAAGGACTTGGATTCTGACTGATAAGTGTGCCAAGAACATTCTCCTAAAAGAACATTTATCTGTAAGAACACATTCCTATAGTTCATGGAAATGAGCACTTACACAATTTCACAGAAATATTTTAAAATATACCATATTTTAAAATCTGTACTACCTGGGCAGATTATTCTGGTATTGAGCACAGGAAGATTTTCTTTGCTGGCTGCCACTGCTGGGCCAGGGACAAAATCAGTTTGGGAATGGCCATAACTTGCTCGGGCATCTGGAGATCTAGGTGCAGTTTTAACTGTTGGCAAAAAGTCCAAATTAAAAAGAAATAATGATAACGCTATAAAAATAAGCAAGCCCCTATAAATTTAAGACAAAAAATAATTGAATATCTGTTTAAGTCAATTGGTAGAACTGGAAATATCCATTGTGTTTACCTATTCTTTGACCATTGCTTTCATTTTTTAAGACTGACATGAATGAAATCTGCCACAGGCAAATGTCTTGCTCTCTCCTCTCAAATCAATGGAGATCAGTAGAAAATACATGTCTATCACATCTAAAGGTCTGTAATGCTCATAGTTTGAATATGATCAACCCACACTTAAAGATAAGTAAAAATTTTGAAGCCTTATGATTTCTGAAAATGGAACATATGTGTTATGTTATGATTTTTGAAAATGGAACACGTGTTATATACATAAGTCTTTTCTCATAAATATTCACTGAATGATCAAATTTAATTAATGTCATTCCTAGAGTTAACATGTGAAATATGAATTAACATTGTTCTCAATAAATGGAAGGAAAACCATATTTATTTAAAGTGAAATCAATATGCTTTTCCTGGACTTCTTAATTATTTATTCAAAATGATGATTTGCCCAAAAGAGTTCTATCATATTCTTATAAAAACTCAATTGCATTTAAAAAATTATTTCAAAACTTTCAATTTCAATTACTTTCAAGTAAACAAAAAGAAAGATTTAACTCTCTCTAAACTGAGGCAATTTAATGCAGAGAAAATCATCTTTAACTAATTCAGGAGCTATTGGTAGTTATTTTTAAAAAGCAGCAATTCTCAAACTCAATTTTAAAATACACTAAAACATAATTATCTTCACTTTACCTAAAATGAATTATAAGCTAACTGTATTAATCTTACATTCTGTGTTTTTCATTCAAAAATAGCCCAGTTGCACTAAAGAAAAGTATCAGTACAGCAACTCTTTTTTTCTTGATAGATGAAACTCCTGGACTAATTTCTGTTAAAAACAACTTTTTGATGTTCACCTCTGATAAAAAGCAGAGAGTATACTAATGACTAAGATTAATATTCCATTTCAGGTAACCAAATTAATGTTTCATGGTTCTTGTTAAATAAGGCATCTTATTGATTAAATTAATATACTGCATTTCTCATACCTCAGACATATGAATTATTATGTAATTTAATAATGTGACAATGTGCTTCAAAAAATAATGATTATTTAATACAGAAACACCCCTGAACATTTGCCATAATACTATAAGAAAGGGATTGGCATTAGCCAGAAACTGCTGAGGGGAATGGGCACGTAACATCAATAAGGGTACCTGATCTCAAATCAGGCAAAGTGGGGACCAAAGCGAGGCCCAAACTTTACCTGTACGATGACCACTTGTATACCTAATCTTGAATTATACCCCACTTTTTAAAATAAAATAAGCTATTTTGCAAAAGGTGCAAGTTGGGGAAGTCAATTTCTTCCTTTAATAATTTGGAATTAGAACACAAAAGTTACAGTTAGTTCATCCTCAGTTTAATTGTAAACTGAGAGGCTCCACAGCTGAGTCTGGGAAAGCAAGATTCATGAAAAGAAGAAAAAAAGAAAAAGAAGGTGGGGCGGAGCAGAGAGAGAGAGAAACAAGTAAAAATAAAGCCCAGTGAGAGAAGATCAGATTTCTGGAAAAAACACAGAGACACTTCTATTGCTAGTGTTCCCAATAAGTTGAATTATTAGCCAAAATAAAGACTTTTCTAAATCTATATCTATTTCAATAAAAATTTCTAGAGCAATCTATCTGCATTTTTAAAGTTTGTTTTTTTTTTTTTTACAGTTTACAGTGGAAGTGTCACATTTTAGAGAATATAGTAAGGTGGGGTGATAGCTGGTTGGAAAATCATTAGCAATGAAGGCCGAAAAACCAATCCTCCAAAGAGAGCCATCATCCTAGAGGGATTATCAAGCAGCATACTAGAAGGATGCTGTCATCAACCCTGCTTTAGTCAATATTCTTTGATAGTTGAAAACATCTAAGGTCTGCTTAACAATTCACAGACGAAATAAACTTGAGGTGATAGAATCACGCTTCAAAAGATCTTCTTTTTCTTTTTTTATTTTAGAAAGCAGGATTTATTGAGAGGATAGAAAAGCTCCCACGGTGGGAGGGGACCTGAAGGGGTTGCCCCCAAAGATTTTCACAGCATAAAATGATAGATCTAAATCCAAGAAATAGAAGTTCATAGGGTGAACTAAGTGTATAAACTACTACAATCAAGTTAAAAGAGAAATCTTGGGTAATCTCTGTAACAGCAAAAATGTTCATAATGAGTAGTGTATAGGTATCAAAGTGCTATTTGTAGTACAGAAAATATCTGAATAATTTTGTTCAGTTGGTGTGTCACATTTCAAGATATACATTGAACAAATGTGTGCAACCAGAAAAACAAAAGGTTTATAGTCATCAAGTTAAAGATTGGCAGAGGAACTTAGGATAGAACATCTGGAAACGAAGATGTAAGGTGTTGGAGGGGCCTATGATGCCATGAAAGTTGTTTTCAGCATCATTTGAGGGCTGCCACATGGAAGAAAAATAAAATACAGCTCAAGAGACAAAGTTATCTCCAATATAGTGAAATAATGCATGTAAAATTGTTCTTTAACCATAAGCACTACACAAAGGTCAGTAGTTGTTACTATCAACACTACCATACACAAGACCTAAAAATTACTGTAACCATTGGAGAAATGTAAGGGAG
Source organism: Carlito syrichta (assembly GCF_000164805.1). NCBI lineage: Eukaryota > Metazoa > Chordata > Mammalia > Primates > Tarsiidae > Carlito > Carlito syrichta. The sequence continues at coordinate 301,141 of NW_007255585.1, forward strand.
AAAATGGAAAGTCCAATACAAAGAATAACTTTCTAACAATTAGAAATGACCATAAGAGTGGAATGTATTGAAAGTGAATGGTTCAAAGACTCAATGACCATCTATCACAAGGGTCCTAGAGTATGCCTGCACTAGGTTGTATGCTGAACATGTGAGGTCTATGAAGTCGAATTTCAAAGTCTTCAAGAGTTTTAAGTACAATTAAGGTATATTCTCTCAAAATTAATGTAATTAGTAGCAGCAGCAGAAGCAGCAATAATAATGGTAACTGCATGAAATACTCATATAGCACTAGGTACCAGACACTACTCTAGGCACTTTGACATGTAGTAACCTACTCAGTCTTCACAATGACCTAATGAAGTAAGTATATTATTATCCTGACTTTAGAGATGGGGAAACCACAGAGAGGTTAAGTAATCTGCCCAAGTTTATATGCAATGAAAGTAAAAGCAAAAATGTAATGATTGCAAACAGTTCTGATATAATTATGTTGACTTTTCATGAATACCATGCATTCACACTATTATTTTCACACTATCTTCTCATCATAACATTTTAATGTCTGTTTTGTGTTTTTCCAGTAAATTGGAACCTTTTCCCTGATACGATATAAAATGTCAAAAGTATAAATTCATCTTCAATAAAAACCTAAAAGAAAAATAATTAACATTCTTCAGGTAATTGCATAACAATTTCACTGCAAAAATGATTTTGGCAAAGAAGGGGTTGTAACTGGAAGTCCTGTGGTCTTGAAGCTTAATTTATCAATAAGGTCTTTCAACCTAGAAAGTAGATCAGTGGAACTCAAGGGATGGCTGAATCACTTAAATGCCAAATTTTGTGCATGTGGGTGCTACAAGTTTTCTTACAATTCTCAAAGGAATCTGTGGGCCAAAATAGTCTAAATTAAAATCAGATAATTTAGGTGTTTATTCTCTCTTCAAGAAAATCAAGATATTTAATAATCCTTAGTCCCATAATCCTTAGTTTATTGTTATGTCTAGATTATGTGGTAAGAGAGAGATGTGAGAGGACTTGACAATAGTCTAAATAACCTGCTACCTTTATTTCTTTCATATTCAAGAAAGTCTAAGCTTTAACTTCCAAAAAGCCTTTTCAAAAACAAATGTACAAATAGTTTAAGTCAAACTAACTGACAAGCCTTTTGAAAACAAAAAGAAAACTAAATTTTATTTAATTCCAACATAATGTTATCATATTTTTCTTACCAGTTAATGACTCTTTTGTGTCATCATCTTTTAATTCTTCTCTAGATTCATCTGTTTCTGTGCTATCGTAATCGGATGATTGATTAACTGGTTCACAGGAGTGAACTGTGTGATCGTCCACAACTTGACGTAGGAAAAAGATAAATATTTGGGGGTAAGTAAAAATAAAATCCATTAATATTAAGTTATGCCCAGGAAAGGAAAGCTGAAATATATACCAAAAGAAATTCCATATTCACAAATAAACACTACTTAGCAATAAACTTGGGATTATAAGTACAAGAGATTGTAAAACTAAATTATGTTGTAAAATTATATTTTTTATCAAAATAAAAAAACATAAACATTTTAGAGAATGAAATACAAGTACAATTACAAATTACAATCTGTAAAGGGGTCTTTGAACATTAATTATGTATATTAAAATTAATTTGTTAGGCTGCTACTACAGTTCTAAGAAGTATACACATTATATTTATATGAAAAAATAAAATATGGGCAGAGCTTTTATAAACTAAATAAAATAACAGAAACATTTAGAAAATTAATGTTAAAAATATTTTTTAAGACCCACCTGGGCAACTTGGCAAGACCTCATCTCTACAATAAATCAAAAAAATTAGCTGGGTGTGGTAGCGCGCACCTGTAGTTCCAGCTACTTGGAAAGTTGAGTTGGAAGGATCGCCGAAGCCCAGCAGGTCAAGGCTGCGGTGGCTGGGAGTGGCCACTGCACTCCAGTCTGGGCGACAGAGTGAGACTCCAACTCAAAATATATATATATATATATTTTTTTTTTTTTATATTTTTAAAGTAGTTTACAAGTTTGATTTTCTTTAAGAATCCAATAGATTCCAATTATGAAAAAAACCCAAAATTTGAGAACCATTATTTAAATTTAAACAAAAAATTTAAACTTTCTATTTTAGATAGAATAAAAATGTTCCCATTTTTATTTTATGCATCATTAATATGCTGATCCTTACTATTACTAAAACAAAAAATTTTGTTATAATGGAATTTCATTACAAATTTCATATATCTTCTTCAATCTTGTCTCAAAAAAATGTTTTTTAAATGTGTCCAATAAGACCCTATGAAAACTCTATTAGGCTTGCAGTAGAAATACTGCCAACTTCTTCCAAAGCTAATTTTGTCAATGTGTACCTTTTCCAGCTTCCTCAATGACTTGCCTCACTGCTTTCTTTAAACTGTTTGCCCGTAACATTATTTCTCTTGGTTTGAAGGCTTTCTGGGAACAAGGTTTCGTAATGTCGTCTGCCAGCTGTTCCTTGCTTTCACCTAAGGACTCTTCACTTGAGGATTCCACAGGATCTTCTTCCACAAGGAGAGGGCCTATGCCCGGGAGAACAGGACCAGTGGGGGAATCTGAGTACAAAGCTTGGAGCAGTTGCTCAAGCTTCTCATTTAGGACTGAACACTGAGAATACAAAAATATGGTAATGAGAAAAAATTTTTAAAAAGAAGTCAGATCAGCAGACAAAAATACAAGAAAATTTTATGTACAATGTTTTGAAAGTCAAATTACTAGAGAGAAAAACACTAAAATTCAAATGGCTATCACCGTTCATTTTGCAGAAGTATTGGTTCAGAAAGCACCTAATTTAAAAATCTCCATTTAGTAGAGATAGAAAAAAAATAATTTAAATTAGTGTGGTTTTTTTTTTTTTAATTTGATGCCTTGATTGATGCTTACTAAACTAAATAATTTATAGTTTTAAAAAATTGGCACAATTCTTATGCAAAGCCTTTGATTTATACTTCTAAAATCATTCAGATGCCATTTCATAGATAACAGTCTTTACAACTTTTGTAGATATTTTTCCTTAAAAGACACTTTACTATAAAGTGATACATTATCCCCAAAATTATTCATTACAAAAAATTTACACTATATAAAACAAACTTTTTAAAAAAGTTATTCACTATGGCACCATTTTGAACATCATAAACTGCAGATCTGGCTGAATGTCGGCATGCTTAAAATCTTTGGTTTGCAAAAGAGGAAGCAGAGACTAAGGAATTATTGGCCCCAATAAATCATATGAAGGAAAATGCAGAAGGAGAAGGAAGAAAAAGAAGAGATATGCAGAAATAAAAGTATGTACTAGGCAGGCCCTTGTTTCTTTCTGCTTTTCTTGTATTATGAAGGATAAACAAATAGTTAGGATTGAAGCCGTTGATGCTACCCCCAATATAAGGGAGGGACCCAAAAAACCCCGAAATTATATATAAAAATTGTGTATTTATTCTTACATGTTTAAACTTTAGTCACCTTCAAAGTACTCTCTGATGCAATACAACTATCAAGATGCTTTTTCCACTGTTCAAAACCGTTTTTTAACTTGTCAATTTTGATGCCTTTCAGCACTACTGCCATTTTTTGTTTTTACCTCTTCCACACTGGCAAAATGTTTCCCTTTGAGAACTTTTTTCATTGGGGAAACAAACAAAAAAAGTCACTCAGGGAGAGATCAGGTGAATAGGGAGGGTGGGGCAGGGGGATCAGGGCATTTTTGGTCAAAAACTGCTGAACACTCAGCACAGTGTGGGCAGGTGTGCTTGTAGATCACCCATCATAAAATGGGCAAATGTGTTGAAAGAATCTCCAAAAAAAATTAACTGAAGCCGAATGCAGCCTCTCACAATGCTAGCTGGTACACTGATGCTAGCTGGAACACTTACAAGGGTCCTGCCCTCCAAAAAACAATTCCAGTTTTTTAGGGGGTTCCCTCTTGCATACCTTGTATCTCCATATAATTTCCTGTCCTTTTCCTCCTCCATTTATTTATCTTTCATGACATGTCATGACAAAGTTATAGCAGAAATAGTTTAGGGACTAAAGTGTGGCCAAAGAAAGTTTCTATGTTCTGAAATTCTTCACAGAATAGAAAGACAAGAAAAAGATGCTGAAAACTTCAAATGTATGTTGATCTTTTTTTTTTTCCCTCTCACCCAATCAAACCACCATCTACAGCCTAAATCTGGGGAAGCAAATTCCTTTGCAAGCCCAAGATTTCCAAGCCTTTCATAAGAATGCCCAGTCATAAATTTATGAAAGCAAAGACAGCAGCTTTTAAGGTTCAGTGAACTGTTATTACTTTAGCTCATGAAGGAGGAAAAAAATCTGCACAGAAATAGGCAATGTAAGAGAAACAGCACTTTGAAAGGGATCAAGGCTGTAACGTCTAGGGAATCCAAAGAAGCAAGCTGGGAGAGAGTTTGGCTGGCCAAAGTCTGCTTGGAAATGGAAAGCCCTTCCCCCACCCCACCAGAAGGCCCGCTGCACAGACTTTACCCCCCTGGTCTGACGGCTGCACATTTCCTGTTCAAGATGTCAGTCACTGGGAAAGAGTTGGGTTATGAAATTCAGTATTTTGGAGGGTTTTCAGCAATGTGGTTTTCCTACATATTAAAAAGTAACCATAAAATCAAGTATTTTAAAAAATCCTATCTGACCCAAAAGTAAGTTTTCTCTTGATTTAAGATGTTTGGCTGGAAAACCCCTGAATCAGCTTAGTTTTGAAACACAACTGGATGTTAACATGGTCAGTAACCAACTCTCATGCCCTGAAGGGTTCCTCTTACTTTACTGGACACTGCATCAGCTACAACAGCATTTTCCAACGTCTTGTCATATGTCTTCTCTACTTTGGCAACGAAGTCCTTTACAGTTTCACATAGCGTCCTTTGAGGAAAAGAAATTGAACAATTTGGTAAACTTTATAGGTTGATTCGCTTTGATTTGTAAACATATTTAAAAATAAACTCAATTAGACAAATAAGCTCAAATATCTGTCAAAATATCTAGGTCATTTGTGTATAAATCTGTACTGCTATCTGCTCTGTAGTACATCTCAGATAAGCTCAGGCCATGCTAAGTGATAAATACATACATGAATAAATCTTGTTCTATGTAATTAAAATGGATAGTAATTTTAGTGCTATAACAATGCTTCCTCAAATCTCATATTTAAATTATTACGAGGAAGAGTATTTTTAAATCCCATTTTTTAAAAAAGCATTATCTCCCACAACATACATTTTCATAACAGAAACCGCAGTGTTGAACAAACAAGGATAAGCTTATCACTTATGCTGTCATTCTTGATTTACTATTAATCATATGGGGTGGCTTGATAATATAATGCTCCTAAGAGGTTATGTATTATGCTGGAAACCAACCTGATACTTGAAATGAGTTACATTCTCTGTAAATGCATTTTTTTTAACTTAAGATAACAAATGCAATAAAATACAAGACCAATTTAACTCAGATCTTGTTAGTGTCAGCAATATGTGGTTTACTTGTTTCTTTTAATTACACTTGTTTTCTTTGCAATAGAAATAAACTATTAAAAAATAACCTACCGCAAAACTTTAAAATAAAATTTTAAAAAGTAACCTCAAACACTAACAAAATCTGTCTTTCAAAAGACTTTGGATCTGGTGTTGGGTTAAAAACAACAATCAACAGAATGATATATGATCAGCTTCTTTTAAAGCAAGGGCTTATGCTGATAGAATCAGACTATTTGAAAATTATAGTATTGTTCTCTGTCAGACATAAATGAAGGAATTAAAAGAAAAGACAAAAATAGAAGTTATTTTTTCTATTACACACAATTTTCTTTGGTAGGTGAGAGGCATAATGGAAAATTTACATATACTTAAGTATTAAGAAATTGAGCCATTTGATAGATGTAGGATACATACACACACAAATGCACACATTCAAAATCTTCACATTTATCACTAGAAAATAGGTTGCATTACTCCTAACAATTTTTTGTTATTTTTTGGTAATTGTTTCTAGATTTGACTAGGACAAAAGGTAGTATTTCCTAACACTCAACCTTCTTGATTGGCTTTTCAATCTCAAATTTATAAGATAATCTAGTTTACCACTTACTAGAGATGCATTCATGTAATTCACATCAAGCTTTGTCTTCTTTGTTCATGAATAATACTTCAGGGGATTTCTTGGGCTATATATGAGGCTATCATGAAATCTCTTCCGTGGGCTTTACCGAAAGTTTCTCTAAGATGTGCTACTTAGAAGGAGAGGAAACACTGGCATTGTCACCTCTTTGTGTAACTTCAAGATATAGATTTTTCTTGCCACTATTATAACACCGTCTCGATATAATTTCCTCTTGGGTTTTTGCATATGCCATAACACTGTCCAATAGCTACTTTTTTGGCACTTTACTCACTCCTAGAGATGGAGCCCTTCAGTCCATCTGCCTAGGAATAAAAGGGGTAGCAGAGGTGCCATTTCTCAGTGTGCCACAATGCTAAGGCAGTCAGAAGCTAACAGAGACAGTAAGATCCCGTGACACAAAGGCCAAGGGAGCTGAGGAATGGGAATATGAAGGTTAGGAGAGTACTTGCCACATAAGTGTGAAAAGAATTAGAAGAGAAGCTCTATTTTATGGTTCATTAAGTTCCATACTCCAGAAGCAATATAGGGTATTTACATTCTGGAGGAATGAATTAGCCTTCTATTAAATTGTGAATGTGGAGCTTTTGGGTTTTTTGAGTTAGAGTCTCATTCCGTTGCCCAGACTGGAGTGCAATGGCACGCTCATGGCCACCCCAGCGTTGACCCTCTGGGCTCCAGTGATCCTTCCACCTCAGCCCTCCAAAAAGCTGGAACTACAGGCACACACTTCCATGCCTGGCTAATTTTTGACCCATTATAGAGACCAGTTGCCTGGGTTGGTCGCGAACCCGCGGGCTTAGGCAATCCACTCACTCACTTTGGCCTCCCAAAGTGATGGGATCACAGGTTGAGCCACTGAGTCTAGCCGAATGTGGAGTTTTAAAAGTAGAAATAAAATATATACTTTAAGTACAAGGGTGACTCCCCCAAAAAAACAGAATTATCTTTTTGGCAGGTAGGACCCTTGTAGTACACTTGGATTTTGTTTCTCTGGTTCAAATGGTAAACCAAAGTCTTTATCTAGAAGTTTTGAGAAGTCTGCATCATGATTTGTAGAGGAAATGTCATTTGTGACAAACAGGTGACTGGTTCTTCCACCATAACAATGCACCCACCCATACCATGCAGAGTGTTCAGCAATTTTTGACCAAAAATGACATGATCACTGTGCTCCACCCTCTTTATTCACCCAATCGACTTTTTTTGTTTCCCCAGATGTAAAAAGTCCTCAAAGGGAAATGTTTTGCCATGAGGAAAAGGTGAAACAAAAAATGGCGGAAGCACTAAAAGACATAGAAATTGATGAGTTCAAAACTGTTTTGAACAGTGGAAACAGCATCTCAACAGGTGTAGTGCATCAAACAGGCAATACTTTGAAGGTAACTGAAGTTAAACATACAAGAAGAAATATACAATTTTTATATATACATTCCAGTTTTTTGGGACTCCCTGTATAGTATGATTTCAAAGTCATACCAACTAAGAACTTGCAAATTGGAGAAAAACTATTTTAAGATATATTTATAATGGTAACACAAAAGATATTCTCAAACGATACATACAGTTTCCTACTTTATACATAAAGACTTCCAGAAAATATGCAAAAATCAAATAAATAAAAGCGGAACATAGATTTTCCCATAAAGCTAAAAAACAGTTTTAATTTCTAATTACATCTTTAATATCAGACATAACTTTAAAAAAGATTTTAAAAATCTTTTTTAGCGACAAGGTCTTATTCTGTCCCTCAGGTGGAATGCGGTGGTGTGACCATAGCTCATTGTAGCCCAAACTCCTGGCATCAACAGATCCTCCCACCTCAGCCTCCCAAGTAGCTGGGACTACAGGTGCGTGCCACCACACATGGCTAGACAAAACTTTTGATGAGATTATTTCCAACATTTTATTTCTTTTTTTTTTTCTTTGAGTTGGAGTCTCACTCTGTCGCCCAGACTGGAGTGCAGTGGCTGCTCGCGCAGGCTTACAGGCTGAGCCACCGAGCCTGGCTCAACATTTTATTTCTTTAATTTTATATCTTCCTTCAAAGTTGAAAACAGTCAAATGTGTACACCAAGTATACAGCTGAGGTTAACAACAGTCCACATTTAACATGCTTTAAGATTTCTATCATCATCTCAATTATATTATATATATGAGGCCTTTACTTACTATCGCTATTACCAGTATCCTGAGTTATCGGCTTTCCACTTTGTTTTTAATATGAGCAAATGACAATAAAATATGTAAAACTACACTAAGATAAATATGACACTAGTACGCCAACAGAATCACAAATTGGCAAGTAGGGTCATCATATGAGAACCTGAAAAATGCATTTTTTCATTTAATATAAAAAGTTCCGCTTAGAAGTTAAGGATAATTTAAAGTATCAATGCATAATAAGCAAAAATTCCTAGCTATTTATGTGCTTTAAAAAAAGATTTTTTTTTTTTTGAGTTGGAGTCTCACTCTGTTGCCCAGACTGGAGTGCAGTGGCCGCTCCCGGCCACTGCAGCCTCGACCTGCTGGGCTCCAGCGATCCTTCCACCTCAGCCTTCCGAGTAGCCGGAATTACAGGCGTGCGCTACCACGCCCGGCTAATTTTTTGATTTATTGTAGAGATGAGGTCTCACCAGCCCAGGCAGGTCTTGAACCGCGAGCTCAAGCAATCCACTCACCTCAGCCTCCCAAAGGCGCGGGATTACAGGCTGAGCCACGGAGCCCAGCTTAAAAAAAGATTTTAAACAACGACCTCACCTCATCTATTAAATGAAGGTGTTGCCTAAATTTTCTCGAAAGTAAATTCTAAACTGTTATATGGTTCTATAGCAATGGCTCTAATCTTTCTGCTTGTTATCCTATTTTCTGAAAGTTGTATACACAGAACAAATTGCATTTATTTTAAAAGCTGTGGGTGAGTCAAAAACCTAATTAATTCCTACTGTTAATGCTACAAAGTTTAAAAACTACTGACCAAATAAAAGTAGAGACATATATTACAGTTAAAGATAAATTGCCTAATAACCTTGTTTCCAATTATATTTTTAACTTTTAAATTTTTTATTTTAAAATTGTGGGGTACAATTCAGGGCTAGGTATACAAATATTCATTATGCAGGTACCCTTGTTGACAAGGTGTGACACCCCTTCCCCAGGCAGATTCCAACTACTGTCAATCCCACCTCCCCATTCCCCCACCACTCCTTAGTTTCCCGCTACTGTCAATCCTTTTCTTATAGTATTACAATAGTTGTTCAAGGTCCACTTATGAGTGAGAACATGTGATACTCAGTTCTTTGTTTCTGTGAAAGATCACTCAGTATTATAGACTCTCAATTTTCATTAATAAATGGCATCTATGATTTTTTAATTTAAGCTTGTGATTCTCAGAAGATAACTCCTATTAATATACAAATTGATGAAATTCCAGTCAAAGTCGAAGAAATGTGTTTTAGATTAAAGTAATTTAGCCTAAAGCTGCCTCCTTGCATATTTTAAATGCAGCCTAAAGGTTTCTCTGTACATAGCGAACTGTAACATAACCGGATGTATAAACACACTGTACCCTACTCCTGCACCAATCACTGAGTTTTGGCCAATCAAAGGGAGCCAACTATTCAAAACGGGCTCAAATAAAACAAACGCTATGATGTAACCAATCCAGCTGTTTCTGTATCTCACTTCTGTTTTTGGGACCTCTCTTTTCCTTTTTCTGTCCGTAAATCTTATACCACACAGTCGCACCAGAACCTCTCTGAACATCTTCTGGTTTGAAGGCTGCCCAATTTGCGAATTGTTCTTTGCCAGTTAAACTCTGTTCAATTTAATTTATCCAAGGTTTTTCTTTTTAACACCTACATTAACTACTTTTAGTTAACCTACATATTAACTATGCTAATGGAATGCAGCTTTTCCATTAGTATTTAAACATTTAAAAAATAGCTGAATATAGTTAAGGCTACTGGGAGTTATTGCATGTAATAAATATAAACATGTGCATAAAATATAAACATGTGCAGAAGTGTTAAAATATTGACTTAGTAGTTTATCATTCAATAAATAAATAACATTACCGAGGTTGTGGTCACAAGGATGTGTGTGTGTGTGTGTGTGTGTGTGTGTGTGTGTGTGTGTGTGTGTGTGTTCTAATCACTGAGTCTTACTCTTGTGATTTGGGTACTTTACTATATACATTTCATACTTCAATAAGACATTTGTCCAAAAAGCAGAGGGAACCATTATAGATTTTTTTTACATGAACTGAAAACCCATTATAGATTTTTTTTTAGATTAGAAAATAAAGTTTATTTAGAAAGTAAATTAAAGAGAGAGCAAGAGGATTCACCTCCCCAAGGTAGAGAAGGAGGACAAAAGCCCCATTATAGATTTAAAAAAAATTTTTTTTGAGTCAGAGTCTTACT